>NC_142357.1:34378319-34678319 GCF_059441175.1 Urocampus carinirostris | reverse complement strand
CTGCCCTTCCTCTTTCTTTCAATAAAATTGTGAGAAAACCTAATGCGATTGGGTTTAACCAGTGTTCTGGTTGTGACAGCCCATCTGGCTCGGATACCTGCTTGACGACAAAAGCCTTACTGCCTTTATACACCTTTGAATTTGGGGCGGCAGTAGCTCAGGAGGTAGAGCACTCGTCTTAGGATCAAAGGATCCTAGTTCGAATCCCGGCTCGTCCATGTTACATGTCGAAGTGTCCTTGGGTAAGACACTGAACCCCTAATACCCCCAATAAGCTTTTGGGAAATGTGGAGCACATTGTAAAGCGCTTTGGGAAGTCATTGACTTGAAAAGTGCTATATAAATGCAGATCATTTAATTTCATTTCATTTCATTTGAATTAACATGTGCCACCACTTGGATAAAACGAGTATTACAATCATTGACCAACAAGTTTTTTATGCTGAGCAATGTCAAAAATGTTTGCTCCGGAAAAGAAGGGCTGCAATTGGCTCAGTGAAGACGTGAGATGTGCCTGATGGATGAGCATTCCCACAATGAATATATGAACAACCTTAATAACCATTAGAGAGCGGAATCAAATTTACATAGAAACATATTTGCCATTTTCCCCCAGCTGATTGGCATCTCAGATGAGCCAATAAAATACATCACCACCACATCAAGTCATGTTTTTTTTCGTAACTCGTGTTGAAATATGATCTCATAATAAATCCGTCAGACAAAATGCGTGCAGATGACGATATTCATATCGAAACGAAGCCCGCCGCGTGACCGGGGTCATCGTTTACAAAAATGCAAAACAGAAGTGCGCCCGGCCGTGATGGCGGTCTTGCCTGGCGATTGCTCGACATTCGGGCGGGGGAAACTACAATTGCACGTTTTTGAGACCCTGGCAGTTGACGGAATTGGTCCATTTCCCTTCCAAACGGAGCGAAGTCGTGAGCGAGCGATGGGGACAAACAACGAGCGTCGCCTATTGACAGCGCTGGAAAAAGCTGCACGGTGCGGCCGTTCGATCACGGCGTTAGACGGGCGGCTCGATTCCCCATAGGTTAAACAATAGGAGGCGACGTGTCTTGCTGCTGTGCTTCAAAAAAAAAAAAAAAAACCTCTCGGCATGAGTCTTTGAACGAGCTCTTGAAAGAAAACAGTCTGTTTCCTGTCAAGGTGAACATCCTGAAATTATTAGCATTATTTACCGCGCTAACACGCCGCAGTGGGGAGCGAGGCGAGGAACAATAAGCACTTGAAGATTGCATCGAAAAGGTGAAATATATTGTGGGGCACTGCGGCACCATTTTCCTGCCTGGTGCAAAGCGTACAAATAAATGTATTTCTGATTTGAGGATGTGATGGGGGCATGATAACCAGTGATGGGCACGTTACTGAAAAATTACCGTTACTAGTTACTTCATTTAAAATCTAGGGGGTTATACATTACTGACACCAAAAAATAGCACATTACTTTAAAGTAACAATGTAACTAGACAATTCCCTCAGCAGTTGTGAGAGTTGGGGCTGAATCTGGAAGATGTTAGCTTGTAACCGTTAGCATAAAGTTGTTAGCATTTAGTCTTTAGCAATAAGGAGATGCCTTCAGAGACAATATAACAATCAAATCTATAGTAATAACATAGTAATAGCAGTGTTATTACACTGTTTAATAACATTTTGAAAAGGTGGTCTATTCAATTTGAATGGGCTGAGAAGATACATGTAGGCCTGGAGAGGGATGGGTGCTACCAGAAAGGTTAATGGATGCAACCGACCAATCATAATATATATTCCTCTACAGGTTAACATGGAAACTATTATGATATGTTTCATGTGGGGGGACCCCCTACCCAAAAAAATTACCTGAAGAGGGATGGGTGCCGCAAGGCTGTACTTGCCCATGACACACCACAGGAAGTAGTGCCCTAAACCGAGATATATTCTACATATTCTAAAAAAGATATATATTTAAGGTTACCGAATTATAATCTATATATTTTAAAAAGTATATTTTAAATAAATTGTAAAATTAGAACAATGTATTAAATTATATATTTAAATGACATCTTTTTTCCTCATAAAACCAAAAACAAAAAACAAAAAAACTAATTTGAAAATGTAAAATAAGGAAAACTAAATTAAGTGAAAGTGTTTCTTTAGTATACAATTATTTCTCATATATACCTATTGAAGTTAGTTCCTCCATATTTTTGGGTTAACAGACACAGTAAAGCAGCACAGCGGTGCAGTGGTCAGAGAGTGTGCTGCACAGTTCTCAGGTCATGAGATCGAACCTCCTGTATGGAGTTTGCATGTTCTCCCTGTGCTTGCGTGTGTTTCCTCCGGGCACTCTGGTTTCCTCCCACATTCCGCAAACATGCATGTTAGGTTAATTGGCCGGGCCAAAGTGTCCCTAGGTGTGAATGAGCGAGCGAATTGTCTGTCCCTGTGTGCCCTGCGACTGGCTGGCAACCAGTTCAGGATGTCCGCTGCCCACTGCCAGAGGATGGCTAGGATGGGCTCCAGCACCCCCGCGACCCTACTGAGGATAAGCGGTGCAGATTACTGATGGATGGTTGGACACAGTAAAACAAAAACAAAAATAACTAAGTGACGTGAGAATGCATTAGACGCACTGAATAAGTTATCCACGTGTTACAGAACTCCTTACCAAGAAAAGTAATTACCTTCCAGTAACTCGTTACTCCCAACACTGATCATAATCTTATACTTGGGAGTGTGCAGTATATTCTACGAGGGCTCCCTTTTTTCCGGCCGCATCGGCTCTTAACACGTGTTATATGGAAGGTCAGCTAGATGCGGAGGCTCTCTCTGTTCCGGTAAAAAGAAGAATCAGCTTATTAAAAAACGAGCTCGAGAGAAAGCGTCTGCGCTCCACCTCACGCTTTAGCAAGCTAATTAGATAGTTGGGCCAGTAGCCCATGTCAACGGGGGGAAACAACATATTTCACCCTGTCAGCTTCCGCCGCTGACCCCGGCTCAACTTTTGCAGAGTCCGTGCCCTGAAATGCCAGAGTCGAATCGGCTCCTTATGAATAACTATGAGGCGGTGTCATCAATTAGCCTATGGGTTAGCTGATGATTCACAAAGAGATGACCCATTTAGTTACAGAATAGTGGACGCACAACTTAAATGTCCTTTCGTGATTCGATATTGTCGCCAACGTATATTGCGGGTAAATGATCGATTCAGGGTGACAAGAGCATTTCTTACACTGATAAGCCAGGTAACTCTTTTACTCCCATGGGCGCCCCTGCTGGACAAGATTATATGAAAATAAATTAAATAGGAGGAGTTCTCCAAAGCACCCACAAGGTGATAGCAACTTCCACGTGTGCCAACGGACCAATCACAGGCAAGAAAGGACACAGACAGGGCATCGTAAGTACAGATGCTGCCCTACTTACGAAAAAGATGGGTTCGTAAGTTGAATTGGTTCGTAAGTTGCTTCAGTGCTAGATTTTGTATGTTTAAGGTCTATAAAAGAATGTTTAAGGCTTGTATAAGTAACCCGCATTGTTTTGAAACTGAAACTGAAAAATAAATGTTTAATAAACCTGTATATTTTTTTGTTGTTGTAATTGCAACATCCATTGCAGCCTGGTCATCCTGAAAGGGGGATTACCACATGTGTTTCTTAATTTTCCTCATGTTGAGGTTTTTGAGTTTTTCCTTGCCCTCATGTTGGTTTCAGATCAGGGGTGGTGTAATAATAGTCAGAAATAATAGTCTGTGTAATAACCTGTGCAGCCCTTTGAGACTCTTTGTGATTAAGGGCTATACAAATAAAAATTACTTGATTTGACTTAAAATAATATGCTCTATAACTTTACAAAGCAGGTTGAATGATAATAGTATTGAAAAGCAAAGGTACACATTAGGTGTTGACATTTTGTAGTCTTTGCAGCCCTTTGAGACGCCTTGAGATTAAGTGTGTCACAAATAAACAAGACTTGACTATAAATATAAAGACAAATAAAGTTGAACTTACTTTTTAGAAGAGTAAGGCAACTGGACGAAAAAAAAAGCGATCCAACCATTTTCTCAACCGCATCAAGCTTTCTTAATCCACTTTCATTTCAAAAGGAACGTCTCGCCTCTTCTATACACTTTACACCAACCATATGGAATGGATGAACGAGATATTAAACAATAAAAATGTCAACGTTCTTAGCGTGCTAGAGATACAGTGCAGTGTGTTTACACACGAACTAGGAAGTAGAAGCCGGATTATTTTTCTTCAGAGTTGATGCTGGGTGACCACATGGCGTAAAAAAGCACTACAGTAATGTCATCTCCTCGGAAAAAGGTGCATACAATACAAAATCTAACTTACAGCAATGTTCGGATATTTTTTGACAATGTTTTCAAACTAAAATCCAGTGAAACATTTTTATAAAGCATGTACGTATTGATATAAAAATCCCCAAATTCTTGACATATGACATCCTGATTAATTCAGACTCTCAAGTTGTATCGATGGGAATGCTAATTTGACATGAAAACGCTAATTACCGTCGATTCCTTTTCATTGGCATTTAACTCAAATCGCCTTCCAGACGCCATCAAAGCTGACCATCACACCTTCACTCCCACCAGTCTGTCTCTAAACAGCCTCCTTCACTGATTGCCTTCTGGCCCTGCATTTCGGACTCCCCTATAATCGCGAGTGCATGATTACGGCATTAGAGAGCATTCGTCACATCCGAATTTCCAATCAAGAAATTGGCATCGGGGATCGATACGGCGCGGCACCTCATCAGATGGCAGCCGGGGCGGCGGTAATGCCACGCGGGAGGGAAGAAGAAGGAGCTTTAGGATCAATTAGGAAGCGACGGACGCTACATTTAATCTTCTAATGCATCCACGCTAAAGCGTGGAGAGCGACGTTTGGCGGCATCAAGGAGGGATCGATCCTTTCCGCACATCTCCATGCCGGCCTGTGCCTTGCCATTTCAACAGCACGTAATGAATGCTGAGAGCCCAGATCCGTTTAGTAAGTGAAGAAACTCTATTTGATGCCACGCTCCGGGCGAGAGGGAAACATTTTAATCTTTCCAAATGGTTTCTAATACATCTTAGTACCTTTTTAAAGCTCTCTCTTGTCTGGAGAATGGGGTTAGTCTTTGAAGAATGGACAGCGGAAGGTTTTTAGTTAATTGAATGAATATTGGAACCAATTGGAATACACCATGTTTCTTTGGCGCATCGAATGAGTTGGTAAACGTATCGACCAATGAACTGTGTTCAGTTTAAGCTCCGTCCTACAGAGCTTGAATCTCAACAGCAGTGTTCTGGTTTGCCCGCGTCTCTGCGTCCTAGACGCATTATTTTTGCTGGGGACGCATCGTGTCAAATCAACGTGTGTCCCCGGGACGCAACTTTTTTGACACAAAATTGTCATTATCATTTTTTGACAAATATTTACCGCACTCCAAACTTTTCGTCAGGCAGATCCGCCATTGTTGTTTTGGTCTCGCGGTTCGAGTTTTCGTCTGCACGCCGTTCTCCAGTTCGAGTTGTGTAGTGAAAGTCCGTTTCTTTTTAGAGAACCGGCTTTTTCAGGTCAACTCATTAAAGGGAGCCGGCTCTCAAACGGCTCACTTGCTTTGATGCATTATTTTACGAATTATGATGTTGTATAAAGAAGTTAAGAAAAAAAGGAAGTATAAAAGGAGAAAAAAAAGACAGGTTTGTGGTTATCCCTTTAATCGATATATTACCAACAATAATTTGATGCAGAAAATGAATTAATAATTTGATGATTAAAACTGAATGAATATATAGATTTATATTATATATTTGTCGCCGATTTACGATTTCAACCTCGATAACACAAAATTTTGGGGACCCATAGATCTCTGTTGGGACCCATAAATTTTGGAGCATGCGAGTCCCCGGGACCCATCACTTTTTAGAGGTAAAATGAACACTGAATAGGACTACTCTAGAAGTGTTTTACTGCATGAAATTTAATATCTTGATAATGGGTCAGAGAAATTGATTTTTTTTTAAAAAGCATATACAGAAAAATGTAGCCAGTTATTGGAATGTTGGCCATGAGTGCAATGAAAAATATACTTTTTAAAGGGCTAAACAAAGGAATACAGCCTAAGAAATCCATGTAAGTGAAACTGATTGCCCTTAACCAATGCCTCTCAATTATTGTCTGTCAAACCCCGGGCCGAAAGAAGAAGTCCTCTAGCGCCCCCCTCAGGAGTCTGTTCCTTCTACAATGATATTGCTAAACGCACGGCAAGGAGGTAAAATGTAAATAAAAGGCTGCCAATAAGAGCAACACTGCTCCCTAGTGTTGTGGACGTGTGTTTGCATTTGATTCTTAAGGGGAAAAATATGAATTGTTTGAGGTCAAACATGCCCGCGCATCCCCGCTTTGACGGAACCTCGCGTCCCCTATAGGGGAACGCTCCACTATTTGAAAATAACTACTCTAAACAAAGACTATTACCAATAAAATAACATTGGAATAGGCCTGACTTTTAACAAAGTTATCTATTTGATAAATAGTAGTCTGTCACGGTTGCCATGGCGCCCAAATGGCCCCGCCCGTGTGGCGCCCACTGCGGCTTTCTATTTTAAGCTAAGCGCTCGCAAGCTTCTTTTGTCAGCCCACCAACGAACTTCTGCCCCGCAAGACGTGGGTTTCGACTCGGTCCTGTTCCTGTCTGTATTTCCTGTCCGGTATTTTCCAGTTCATTTTGCCCGGTTTAATTTAGGTTTCCAGTTTTGTTTCCGTCTATTTTTGTCCTGTTTATTATTTTCTCCAGTTTTCATTCCCGTCTAGTTTCTCCTGTTTATGATATCCTGATTCATTGTCTATCCTGCCTGTCCAGTCTTGTCCGGTATCGACCTCATCTGTCCGATATCAACTCGGGCAATTGGAATCGATCTCGTCGGTCTCTGGCTTCCTGTCTTTCCACGCCAGACCGCAGCCTAACGTGCATGACTCCCCATTTCCCGTAAAATAAAAGGCTTGTGTGAGAACGTCACGCGTTTGGGTCCTGATCCTGTTCTGGTTCCTGACATAGTCAGCATTTACAGCTGCAGTGGATGGTTTGAATTGTCACATGGTTTTGGCGACATTGGGTGGACAAATCCAAAACTGCAAGTCATTATTTTAGGAAAATCGGCTCGATTTTTTGTTATGCTTCTCTCAGTATCGCCTCGCCGGGCGGTTAAAATCCATTGGCGGGCCCAATATGGCCTACGGGCTGTAGTTTGGCGACCCCCTCCACTATAGCTTGCAGCAAACATGGCTACAGTGTCCACCAAGTCCTTTACCAGTGCGGTCCAAGCCGAGCGTACGGTTCATTCAATTAATCAGGCATCACTTAAACTAGCAGGCTTGGTGACAGGGAGACCAAATCACGAGCAGGAGATGAAAAAAAAAAAAGCTATTCCTGACATTCCCATTCTGCGTCCCTTGCACTAATGCACTGTGGCAACATTCTAACTATCCAATTCCAAGGCTCGGACCCCCACGGCTTATACAGTCCCACTGCTTCTTGGCCCAGCCATCCTGCCTTAGCTTTCATTAGCCCCCACACCTATATCAAAGCAAAGAACAGAGCCGGCCGCTCTGTTTTATATCAAAAACATGCCTCTAAGGCAGGGCTGTAAAACAGGAGGCCCGTGGGCCGGATCAGGCCCGCTTAGGGATTGAATCCGGCCCGCGAGACAACGCTCAGAGAAGCGTTAGAGAAAAAAGAGGTGCAGGTTGAAATATGTCAACTTGATGTTGCCAAAGCCAGGTGCCTCTCAAAAATGCTGTACTTGTAATTATTTCTCTCTCTCTCACTAGTTCTCTTTTTATCTCGCACTAGTTCTCTCACTAGTTCTTTTTATCTCGCACTAGTTCTCTCACTAGTTCTCTTTTTATCCCGCACTAATTCTCTCACTAGTTCTCTTTTCATCTCTCTCTCTCTCTCTCTAGTTCTCTTTTCATCTCTCTCTCGTTCTCTTTTCATCTCTCTCTAGTTCTCTTTTCATCTCTCTCAGCTTCTCTCTCTCTCTCTCAGCTTCTCTCTCTCTCTCTCTCTCTCTCTATCTCTCTCTCTCTCTAGTTCTCTACTTCTCTCTCTCTATCTCTCTCTCTCTCTAGTTCTCTACTTCTCTCTCTCTCTCTCTCTCTCTCTCTCTCTCGTTCTCTTTTCATCTCTCTCTAGTTCTCTTTTTATCTCTCTCAGCTTCTCTCTCTCTCTCTCTCTCTCTCTCTTTATCTCTCTCTCTCTCGTTCTCTCTCTCTCTCTCTAGTTCTCTACTTCTCTCTCTCTCTCTCTCTCTCTCTAGTTCTCTCTCTCTCTCTAGTTCTCTAGTTCTCTCAACTTACGAACGTTCGTCCAAAACCCATCTCGTTCGTAAGTAGGGTGGCGTCTGTACTGTCAACAAAATGCTCTGGACCCACAAAAACGCCAAAAAGTAAAAGCAGTTTTCCATTAAGATGGCAAGAAATGTTATCTGAGGTAAGGTGGAAATTTGAAACCCCTAAGTTCAAACTTCAGTACACTCAAATAAAGAAATTACATTTGCAAGGAGGACTAGAGGGAGAAGCTCTGATAGGAAAATTCCATCCCTTCCTAGAGCCCTCATCAGATTCCCCTCTTTTGTTTAAATATTCAAGGTTACAAAAACAGATCAGGCCCTAAAGGGTGTGGGTATCAAAGAACATCAACATGATTGTCCGATAGCAACATTGATGTTATAGTCAAAACAACAAACTTCAGTGAGTCAAAATAAGGAACTGGTGTCCTATGAAGTCTCATTTGCATTACTTACGAAGTTTTGAGGTTACAAAGCAACTCTCAGAAAGAATTAAATTCGTAAGACGAGGTACCACTGTATATTTGTTTTTATATCCAAAAGACTACTGTGAGGCTTTCAATTCTATTGAAAAGGAGAATATTGTGTAATGGGGCAAATAACAGACTGAGCCATGAGTCTTACATAACATACGCAAATAACCGGCATGCCAGAAATTCTACCTTTGTGGCAGTGTGAGTACGTGGTGTGAATTGAACTCAACCTCGGGAACTAAATGACAGCACGACAATGAAGGGAACCTCTAAAAGCTCAATGTACTCAATCGCCTCAATGGCTATATCACTAAACTGCGAGCCGTGCAGGTATTATATTTCCTCGGTGGTTGTGTGCAGCCGACGGTGAAAGGAAAACTGCATCCGCTGACAGACTCAAAATGGGACCTGGCCAGTGAACCCGAAGAACGACTGGCACAAGCCGAGAGATGGACAAGCTTGTAGGCGGGTGTTAAGGTTGAATTTGAGTGAGTGTGTGTGTGTATCCTTTAACCACTAAGGTAGTAGGGGCACTGTTTCCTGTTTTGTGTCTTGGGCAAGTACAGCCTCGTGGTGCCCATCCTGCTCCAGGTCAGCAGTCACACAAAATAAGGAGAGAAGATATTAGAGATAAGGTCTTGGGCCCAAAGCCGGCCTGAAATCTCTCTCTCGCCGTTTTAAGTTCTTGTATTTTTCTCCCCTTCTTGGATGACCACGTTTTTGTTCTACACTTCTAACACACTTAGGTGCTGTAGTTCAGCTCTGAAATTTGTACTTATGCGCCAAAATCATATGATTAATTTACCTCCATTCTAAAGAAAATGCTTACCAAACCGTCAGTTGAACTCCAAATCACAAAATCCAAAGAAATCTTCACCCTCAGTGTCATGCTAGAAGATGCGCCGCTTCCTCTTTCCACCTCTATGTGGCTTAGGTCAGATGTCATTTCCGCTTCTCCAAAATAGCTTTCAAGCTTTGCAAACTTTATGTCTACTTTTTGGCCAAAAATTTTACTATTTGCAGCTTGGAATCTGCAGAATAGGATAACGACTTCATTTCCCTGCATTTAACCCTAAGATATTGTTTTTCTTTAATTGTGAGGGATACAAAACCGATTTAATGAGACTAATCATATCAAAAACAAAAATCCTATGACAAAAATTGTCACGGTTGCCATGGCGCCAAAATTGCCCCGCTCGTGTGGCCCCAGCTGCGGCTCGTTGACAGATTGGCTACCATTCTATTTAAGCTCAGTGCTCACACTCACCCTTTGTCAGTCCGTCAACGAACCTTTGCCCTCTGGGTTTAGACTCTGTTCGGTTCCCTGCTTGTGTTTCCTGTCCGCTATTGTTCCCGTCTATTTTGTCCTGTTTAATATCGATCTCCTGTTTCATTCCGATCTAGTTTGTCCTGTTTAATTTCGATATCCAGTTTTGATATCAATCCTGTCCGTCCCGTTCTGTCTGGTATCGCTCCATCTGTCCGATATCTGATCGAACAATTGGTATCGATCTCCTCGGCCTCTGGCTTCCTGTCATCCCACGCCAGACTGCTGCTTTACGTCTTCCGCCCAACGATCGCCGAATCACTGGCGTTTGGGTTAACGTGCATGACTGCCCCATTTCCCGTAAAATAAAGCTTGTGTGAGAAACGTCACGCATTTGGGTTCTCCTCCTGTGTCGGTTCATGACAAAAATACCACAAATACACCACAAAAATACAAATCTGGTAACACTGCCAAACTTAATGTCTAATTTTGTGCTTAAAACAGGCACCTTATACATTATTTTTCTTGCAAAGGGATTCAAACCCAATATAATGAGACTAATCTGCATGTACTGTATATTTATCCATAAATGACAAAATTGGATAGGTGTCCAGGACAGGCTACTAAGCAAATTTGGTCTAGCCCTAAAAATTGAAAAAAAAAATCGTCCACCCCTTATCTGCATGCCGAATGGTGTCAGCGACAAGCATTGTTATAAAAGAGAAAATCATAAAAACACTGAAAAGTTATGACCAACGGTGTGGAACCAACAACCTCACACACACACACAATTCTCACTGTGCGCAGTTGTGATGATTAAAAAAACCAGAGTGGGGATGAAAAATAGGTGAAGCGTAGCGGAACAGGCAAATGATCAACGATACAGTGCCGGAGTCGCTCTTTGTACGTATATATTTGGGAAACGTAATACTCGCAGCTTTAGTTTATGTTGTCTACCAACGACTGGGAAATAAATCAACCGGGGAGGTAAAAGAAGAAGAAAACATAGAGACGTTCCCTATTTTACTGCTACAACAGAAATTCGCAGTGAAGTTGGGGCCAAAGCCATCTACTACAATTTCCGGTCCATACAACAAAAATATTGCAAAAAATACTAAAAAATAATGAGAATTAATATATAATTTTGATTTATTTATGGCAAAAAAGCAAAATACTGCAGAAATACAAAAAAATTCGACTACACTAACACGATAACAAACACTACTACAGTCTCACGACCAGAACGGAAGTAGGACCCAGATGCGTAACGTTAATCACAAGTTTATTGAGATATAGTGGAAAGGCAGCGCCCGCGATCCGGTGCGCGCTGGACTCGGGAAGCAAGCCGGTCACAGAATTGTAACGTTTTCCGAATGCGGAAGTGGGTCTTTCCAGAGCGGTAGAACGTAGCGTAGGTCCTTAGCCGGGGCGGGAGATCAGAGAGTGGTTGGGGTAAAAAAAAAAACGGGTCGCAGCAGGAGACAAACGGACGGGTGGAACACGGGAGAAAAACCGGACCGACGGGAGTCAGAGTCAAAATGCTTGCCTCGTAAAAACAGAGGTTCGCTGACGGACTGACAACAGGCGAGTGAAATGACTGAGCTTAGGTAGAACGGGGAACCAATCAGGTAGCCAGCCAACAAGCGGGCACAGGTGAATGTAGTGATCAGTCATCATGACATACAGATATACTCCTACAGAAATACTACAAAAAATTGTAACACAAATACTACAAAAACACCATAGAATACTACAAAAAGATTACAGTAATACTCTAATACAGAAACCAAACTATAAAGTACAACAACACTGACTTAAATGTTGTTTTGTGTAATCACATTAAGCAATCATTCTCAACCACCTATATTTGAGGACATTGGTAAACCTTTCATGTCCAACTTTCCCCCGGTAAAAATGGAATTTCCCCAGGGGCGCCATTAAAACGTTATTCTACTCAACTCTATTAAGACGTACGACTTATGTCCACAATGTTGTATTACTCCAAGTACGGTAATAAAGAGAAAAGTGAAGAGAACAGCACTTTTTCGACTTCCAGATAGCCTGAAAGTGCAGTATGCAACTGGCGGGTTTGCAGTGATTTTGAGCCTAGGAGCGAACTTTCTTCTTTCTTTTTCCTACCAACGGTGGTTGCCATGGAACGTGCAATAAAAAGAGACAATAACCGAAAGTAGCATAGTAGTATGCTAACATGACATGGGCAGCATGGCGGCGCAGTGTCTAGCGCGTGTGCGGCACAATTCTGAGGTCATAAGATCGAACCCCCTCTGTGGAGTTTGCATGTTCTCCCCGTGCTCGCTTGGGTTTCCTCCGGGCACTCCGGTTTGCTCCCACATTCCAAAAGCACGCATGTCATGTTAATTGGACGGTCCAAATTGTCCTTAAGTATGAATGAGCAAGAGAATTGTCTCTGTGTGCCCTGCGACCAGGTGGCAACCCGTTCAGGGTGTCCCCTGCCCACTGCCCGAAGATAGCTGGGATAGGCTCCAGCACCCCCGTGACCCTACTGAGGATAAGCGGTGCAGATAATGGTGGGATGGATGGATGAATAAGACATAAGAATGAGTAGATGTACCGCCAACAATAGTATACAACTGCACAAAAAGATATATATGTATAATGATCTGGCACATTTGAACGACAAATGAAAAAACAATAAGTGTTTATTTTCGAAAAGTACACACGCCATTTTTTTTTTTTAGTCGATGCCATAAATTGTACTGTTGAACCTTGCACTGCAATTATGAAATTATTATTGTTCAGGTGTTTTTTTTATATTTTGGGTTAGAACTTATTTTAGCATGTGGATATTTTAAAGCACGTTTAGGGGCTTGCTTATATACAATGTAGGCTTACATGCGAGTAGGTACGCTACTTGAAGTCATTTTGATTTTACTGGTGAATTTATTCTACACATGCTGCCGTACTTACGAACGAGATATGTTCCGGACGATCGTTCGTAAGTTGGATTTGTTCATAAGTTGCTTCAGTGCTATATTTTGTATGTTTAAGGCTTGTAAAAGTAACCTGTATTGTTTTGTACTAAAAAATAAACATTTCGTAATATAATATGTTCTATAAAGATAAACAAAGTTAAGTTGAACTTACTTTTGGAAGATGCACTTCAAAAGGTACTCCTCTGTGGTAAAAATGGCTGAAAAAAAGCGTTCCGACCATTTTTTCAACCGCATCAAGCTTTCTTATTCCAACTTTCAAAAGAAACAGCTTCTTTACACTTTACACCAACCATATTGAATGGATGCACGAGAAGTTCTTAGTGTGCTAGAGATACAGAGCAGTGTTTTTACACACAAACTAGTAGGTAGAAGCCGGATTTCTTCTATGGGGTGGATGCTGGATGACCTCTCACAGCGCCACCACACACCGGTAGTGGCGGAAAAAAGCACTACAGTATTGTTCTGTACTCGGATAAAGGTGCACACAATACAAAATCTTACTTAAAGCAAAGTTCGGATATTTTTCGACATACCGTTTTTCGTAACTCGAATGTTCTTGAGTAGGGGAGCGTCTGTACTATCTCTGCTTTACACTGCACAATCCTTTCATTCGATTTGGAATTTATTTCTTGATTCAGGTCGCATCTTCAATTTGGGTGGGTGGGTCCTCAAGTCAGACCACTTGAGAACCCTCAATCTAAGGCGATAGAATGCCATATAAACTTTATTTAGAAAAAATATTGCACTATTTGTCTTTTATTAACTTAAGTGTGCCAGATAATGTTCCCTGATCCTGTATATACAATACACAGTAAGTATCCCAAGATTTCTGGAAAACAGCCAGCATGCATTGAACTTTATGTAATGCAAGGTTTACTCTGTGCACAGTATGATTTCCTACTCAAGTCTCGGGGGTAACACGGCGCAACATGCAATATTCCAATTGCCGCTGGCCTGTGTGGTTTAGCGGGCATATAGCGGGTGAAAAGTGTGAAATGAGGCATGTGTAGTGCACGGCTCCGTGTCCAAATGTCATTGTTAACTTGCTATTGGAAAGTGCACCGAGTAAGATACAAATAACAGTCCCTGTGTGTCCAATCTCAACTCTGGCAACCCAATTAGAGGAGTAACAGGGCCAAAGACTTTCCAGTGGCAGACTGCAAAAAAAGTAGTTTGCAGACCCCCGTCTGAGAAGGACAGTGGGGCAGTACATTGCTTAAATTCATATTGGCTACAGTAAACTTTTAAGTAGCAACACGTCTTAGTCAATATTCATTATGGCAGCGGCTGACGCTGCGTAAAAAATGAATTTGTTGTAATCTACTGAATGCATGCTTGTGTATTGCCGGATATGGTGCAAAACAAAACTAATGCTCGTCTGGGAAATAAATTTAGGAGACATGTATTCTTAAATTACAGGGAGTGTTTAAAGCATTTTTCTAATTATTACAGTACACTATTTTCCAAAACACCCACTTTTTAGTTAATGCTTCAGCATGTACATTAAATCACTTTTACCAATTATTGGCCATTTTACATTCCAATCACTTGAAATGAATTATTTTGAAGAGATGCACTTAAAAAGCACTCTTTAAATTGAAATCATTGCTCGTTTTAAAAGCCAATAAAACAGTCACACATGAACTGTATAGACAGTAAAACAAAAACAAGTTTGCTTTGTATTTTATACCAATAAGCAAAGAAATCAAGGGAAGACATTTTTTTTTAAACTGCTGACGTAAGACAAAAACGAGGGGAAGAAATATTTCTTCGGTTGGAGTAATAAAACTCATTTGGCCTTAAATACTCTGAAATTGAAAAAAACAACAACAAAGCTGTGTCTAATTTACCACAATATGATCTCTATACAATCACTTTGCAAGCAAAATGTGCAAGTCCATCCATCTATTATCTGCACCGCTTATCCTTAGTAGGGTCGCGGGGGTGCTGGAGCCCATCCTAGCTATTTTCAGGCAGTGGGATGGTGACTGGTTGCCAGACATTTGCAGGGCACACAGAGAAAGACAACTCACTTACTTATTCACACCTAGGGACAGTTTGGACCTGTCAATTAACCTGACATGCATGTTTTTGGAATGTGGGAGTGCCCGGAGGAAAGCCATGCAAATAGAAGAGTGCATGCAAACTCCACATGGGGAGGCTGTGGTAGCTGGACTTGAACACTGTACCTCTGTACCGTGGGGCTGCGTGCTAACCACCCAGCCGCCCCAATGTGCAAGACCATCCATTATCTGCAACGCTTATCCTCAGTAGGGTTGCGGGGGTGATGGAGCCCATCCCAGCTATCTTCGGGCAGTGGGCAGGGAACACCCTGATCTGGGTGTTAGCCAGTTCCAGGGCACATAGAGACAGGCCATTCACTCGCTCATTCGTACCTAGGGGACAAATTTGACCGGCCTGTCATGCATGTTTATGGAATGTGGGAGGAAACCGCAGTGCCTGGAGGAAAGCCATGCAAATAGAAGAGTGCATGCAAACTCCACATGGGGAGGCTGTGGTAGCTGGACTTAAACACTGTACCTCTGCACCGTGGGGCTGTGTGCTAACCACCCAGCCGCCCCAATGTGCAAGTCCATCAATTATCTGCAGCGCTTATCCTCACACCATTCAATTTGTGTACGTCTTGGTTTAGAATAGAATAGAATATACCTAATTGTCATTGTTACAAAATGGGTTAACATATTGTGACAACGAAATTGGGCATGACACTCCAGTTTCACACATTCACAGTGAAGTAAAAAACCCAAGAAGATAAAGGAACAGAGAAGATAAGGTTATAAAACAAGGAGGATAAGGTTATAGTTATAATTTACACAAAATTTACACAAGAAATGTCGGCATGTAGGATGTTACATACAGTTTGGTATCGTAAGGGTTTGTGCAATATGCATTTGGCGTAAAAATAGTCATCATAGTGCAAAAATAGTCAACATTGTGCAAGGTGAGCAGTAAACATAGTGCAGTCAACATTGTGCAAGAAACATAGACATGAGTACCATTTACGTTTGTATGAGGTAGAGTTTTTCAGTTTTTTGTGCGGTGTGTGTTTAGGGTTGTAATGGCTCTGGGCAAGAAACTGTCTCTGAGTCTGTTTGTTTTTGTTTTGTGTGACCAGTAGCGCTTGCCGGAAGGCAGCAGGTCGAAGAGGTGGTGGTCGGGGTGAGAAAAGTCCTAGATGATGTTTAAGATTGTATGTTAATTTTACAGGATTCTTAAGGGGTTACATTTAAGTAAACAGCGCCCTCTTTTGGAAAGCTTTGTTAGGGTTTTTGCGTCACACGATCGCACTACATGAGATCCCAATATCAATTAGATTTCGGTTAATCGAGCAGCCCTAATAAGTAGTACTACCACCTTTTTTGCAACCAGTCCTTAGAGTCGATGATTAAACCAGTGTTCTGATGTTAAATGCAGACACTGTCGCTGCCATGTATAATTCAAGGAGAGCTGCCGAGCCGCTCGGTTTCATCCACGTCTGCGTGGTCTGTCGATGCGACTCTCCTCTCTGACTGAACTTGTCAACAGACCCTCCCCGGGCCACCGCATAATTCATCACCGCCGCGCGTTAAATTGCGTACCCACTTGAAATTGTATCCGCAAATGGCAATCGCCGGCTGCGTAGCTTCAAATGGCGCGAAGGGTTCGGGACAGGGAGCGAACGTCACCGCAAATCCTGTTTGATCATCGGGCCTAATTACCACCGTAACAATACCCTAGTTGTTGCGCTCGGAAGCGGTTGGAGGATATGCAAATAGGCCCGACTGCCGCGCACTTGGATTGTGGAAAAAAAATAGTTCAATGTGATGCTTTCTTGTTTTGAATTTGAAAAAAAAGGAATGTAATTCTCTTTATAACCCCAGGCATGAATTGTGCATATTACAATCAATTATAGAGATCTGAATAGCGGATTTATCTATGGAGAGAACATCTGGAGATGAGTACTTCAATAAGACTATTGTATCAAAAAAAAGGGAGGGGGGCGCTTTCACAGTGGAAATGAAAATCCAGCAAAGCAGAGCGAGAAGACACACAGGGTTAGGGTTGCAATTAGGACAGAGACGGCGGCGCGCCAACTTCCTGATTGATGGCGCCGGGCATTCACAAACTCGGCGCTAGCGCAAGAAGACGGGCATCCATAAAGCACCGCAAAACACGCTGGGAGACTATAATAATGCCAGTATGTCCGAGCACACACACAAAAAAACTTATATAAGCACACAAAATATCAACAAAAAACCCGATCACTTTGTCAGCTTTACTTTCCGCAGAAGTACAGAGACACACACCAGCAAATTTAATAAGGAAAGTTACTTTGGCTCATTCTTTTCAATTCCCAGAGTTTCGTCTTACGGTATATGAACTCTTCCAAACAATGAGTTATCACTTCTCCAACTACTTGTGATCCTTGGAAACATATGCAGGGTTTGTCTCATGGCCAAATTCAAGCTAATTATCCAGTACCATTCAAAGGGGGGTGGGAGATTATGAATCATGTGTTTTGCAGGGCCACAAATATATGTCTTCGATTTACATATGCGATTTTTAATCTGGTGTGTACATTTATAAACAAAGACATTTCTATCGATCTATCTAAAACACTGGACCATGTGTACAGTAAGATCAAACATCTAGTTGGATCCGGCCATCTCTGTCTGTCCCTCACCCCCTCATACACCCCCCTCCGGAGGAAAAAAAAAGCCTATGCAACAAGGACAGTACAAACATCTTCGTTGTACCTTTATCTCTTTGTTTTCTTTGTCCTCACTGTAAAATGTGGACCTGGAGTGCCACGTCCAATTTCGTTGTCACAATATATTCAACCTATGTTGTAACAATGACAATAAGGTATATTCTATTCTATCTATCTACCTTGGTCATATCCCGCAAGAGGGGTGACCGACAGCAAGACAAACACATACAATAATAAAGAAAATAAAAAAGGTGGAAAAATGGCAAAAAACACACACAAAAATTTTTGGACCATGGCCAACCGAAATGCCCAAACACCCAAACAAGTTAAGCACCTCAGCACCCAAGTTCGTCATGCTTTCGTCCCTCCAGATGAAACGGGACACAATAAAGCGGCCAGGTCACTCAAGTCAGGTTTACACAACACACTATTCTGTTCAACAACAGGGCCCGACAGCTTTTACTGGTTTACCCCTGCCGCATCATACAAGTGCCCTGTCCATCCCTTAGAACGCGTCCGACCATTCCACTATCCTTTTACAACACCTCTCTACTCATTCCTATCACCAACAAAGACAGAGGACTTTCAAATCTTGAGTAAATTGTGAATATGTTAGTTTTTTTTAGACAAAATCTCTCCTCATGAAGGTGTTTAGGTAATGTGTAGCTTATATTTTCAGTTGCAAGACATTCTTTCCGTTAAAATTTACCACTGGGAAACGCTGCTTCATTGTTTGCATGACCAATAATAAATGTCCACAATGGATATGTAATCCTTGCATAGTGCTTGGGCAATTAGGGACCTGCGAACTATAAAAACTAATGGCAGTCACTTTTAATCACGAGGGAATAAGACAAGCAATGCCAAAGCGAAGCCACCAGAGAGCAGTGTCGGGCATCATGGTTAAGCACACTTCTAGCGAAACATGCCATCAATTTCAAGCATTTACAAGCTCTTTACCCAAAATAAAACACATTTCAATCCTTGATTACACAAGACACGTTCCCTGCTTAGGTTTAGCATGCACCATAGGAGCTAAGCCATATAAACTAATGACAGTGTCACGGTTGCCATGGCGCCCAATTGTTCCTGCCCGTTTGGCGCCAGCTGCGGCTCATTAACAGATTGTCTTTCCGTCTTTTTAAGTTCAGTGCGCTCTACTTAGTCATTACGTTAACGAACCTCTGCCCCGCAAGACGTGGGTTCTGACTTTGTCAGGTTCCCTGCCTGTGTTTCCTGTCCGGTATTGTTCCCGTCTATTTTGTCCTTTTCAATATCGATCTTCAGTTTTGTTCCCGTCTATTTTTGTCCTGTTTATTATTTCTCTCCAGTTTCCGTTCCCGTCTTGTTTGTCCTGTTTATTTTCGATACTCTGTTTTATTATATAACCTGTCTGGCTGTCCCGTCTTGTCCGGTATCGATCCCATCTGTCCGATATCAACTCGAGCAATTGGAATCGATCTCGTCAGTCTCTGGCTTCCTGTCTTTACACGCCAGACCGCTGTCTAACATGCATGACTCCCCATTTCCCGTCAAATAAAAGGCTTGTGTGAGAACGTCACGCATTTGGGTCCTGATCCTGTTCTGGTTCCTGACAGCCAGCTGCAGCTAATGAGCAGGGGAGAAGAAATGCAACGGCAAAGCCATGCCTCCAGAGGACAATGTCAGCGTCATTTTTAAGCAGACTTGTTAAGAAACATGGAAACAATCTCAAGCATTTACAACACCTTTCCATTCTTAAAAACACATTAAAATTCAAGCCTTTCTAGGGATTTCAATCACCCGTACAAACCCAGTTCCTGATTGATGGCGCTGAAATTACAAATGTGGTGCTAGCTGGACAGGATGGGCATCCATTGAGAACCACAAAACACATTGGGGACTACAATAACGCCAGCATAAACACAAAAAAACATTACAAAACCCTGCTCGCTTTGCCAACTTGACTTCCCACAGAAGTACACACCACCAAATTTAATAAGGAAAGTTACCTTATCTCATTCTTTTCAATTCCCAGAGTTAAGTCTTATGGTATATGAACCCTCCCAAACAATGAGTTATCACTTCTCCAAATACTTGTGATCCTCGGGAACATATGGGCGGGGAGGAAAGGATCAGACGGCCGCGTTTGGTTATGATTTGATCTCGACTCTTTCTGCCCTTACGGGCTTCATCTGCATGACGGAGAACCTCCGGGGAAGGCGCCTCAGTGTGTTGCCGTGGTTATACGGCGCTAAAGGAGAAAAGAGCAACTGACAAAGGCACTTTTATGTGGGCCCACCCGCTGGGTTGGCGAGCTCCTGTTCAATAATTCAATGGGCGGACTTTGGCTGGCTTCGGCCTGCTTTAGCTTTAGCCCACAGGTGTCAGACAGGCGGCCCGCGGGCCTGATCTGGCACGTGAGACAACACTCAGAGAAGCGCAAGAGAAAAACGAGCTGCAGGTTAAAATATGTGCACTGTATGTTGCCAAAGCCAGGTGCCTCGAACAAAGACACTGTACTATTTCTCTCTCTCTCTGTTTTTCTCTTTTTTGTTCCTTTTTGTCTCTATGTCTTTTTACCTTCTTTTGCTCTCTCATCCTTTTTTCATTTTATCTCTTTCGTTTCACCCCCCCTCACCAGTTCTCTTTTTATCTCTTTCGTTTCCCCCTCTCTCACTGGTTCTCTTTTTATCTCTTTCGTTTCCCCCCCTCTCACTGGTTCTTTTTTTACATCTCTCTCTCTCTGTCTCTTTCATTATCTGTGTCTCTTTTTCTCTTCCGTTGTTGCTCTTTTTCTCTTTCTCTGTGTCCTTTTAACTTATTTTGCTCTAACTTCCTTTTTTCCTATTCTCTCTTTTCTCTTACTCTCTTCCTACCCTTTGTGCTTTCTTTTCTCTTTTCTGCCCTTCTGTCTTTCTATTTCTCTTTGGATTTCTTTCTTCCGCTCCCTTTCTTTTCCCCCTCTCTCATGACTTTTACCTCTTGTTTCTCACGCTCTCTCCCTCTCTCTCTCTTTCTTTGTCCCGCCCTCTCTCATTTTCCGTTCCTCTTTCTTTTATTTCTTTGTCCCTCTTTAATCTACTAGTCCCGCCCCCGACAGAATGTTTGTTCTATCGTGTAGCCCCCGAGATAAATTGAGTTTGACACCCCTGCTTTAGCCTCTTATCCATCTTTTTAAGTTGCCATAGACGCAAACACTAAGGGTCAGTGGATCAATCCAAATGTGGATATTATTGATACTAAGCAAGTACTTGGATCGAATCGATACTATTGCCATGGGATTGATACTTCCCCCCTCCACCAATTTCCTCAAAACGCAGCATCTCTATGAAGTTAATGGTGCCCGCCTCTCGACCAGCGCCCTTGGCCTGCTGCTGCATGTTACCCTCCAGGCATAGGAGCGACAAATGCATGTAAGCACTATTATCAGATGCAAATATGACTGAGGCAAAGAGGAAGCGCAGTGCATTGTGGACTTCTTTTTTTCCCCCAACAACCGAAAAGGACAATGCCAGGTTTTATTTGTGTGGTAAAGCGCTTCTCTACTGAGAGCTGGTCCTCAGCCAAAAGTGTAAACAAGTTCCTGAGCAAAATGTAAATCTGTTGTCACTACGGCAAAAGAAGCAAAATGATTTGTTCATTGAATTGCCGGTTTGTGGTTTGACTGTTTTGCTCTGTAAAGTTCGTAGTAGTATTTGAGAGGGTATTGTTTACACCAGGGGTGTCAAACTCATTTCAACTCGGGGGCCACACAATAGAACATTGTCTTGGGGGCCAGAAGGTTAGATTAGAGAGAAAAAAATAAGAGAAAGAGAGGGAGAAAGAAGTAGAGAGGGTGGGACAAAGAAAGATAGAAAGGGAGAAAGAGAGAGATGAAAAGAGAGGGAAAGAACAAAATCCAAACAAAAGTAGAGAAAAAGAGAAGGAGAGAAAGAGAAAACGACAAAGCAAGAGAGGGAGAGAGAAAGGGAGAAAAGAGAAAAGGAAAAAAGGAAGAGGGCAAAAAAAGGTAAAAAGACACAGAAAGAGACAGATGAACAGAAAGAAAAAGAGAGACAAAGGGGGAAAGAGAGGAATAGAGGGAGAGAGATAAAGTTAGGAAGAAAGAGAGAGAGAAAGAAAAACAAGTACAGCATTTGTGAGAGGCACTTGGCTTTGTCAACGTCAAGTGGACATATTTCAACCTGCAGCTCGTTTTTCCCTTGCGCTTCTCTGAGCGCTGTCTCGCGGGCCGGATTCAATCCCTTAGAGGGCCTGATCCGGCCCGAGGGCCGCCTGTTTGACACTGTTTGCACTTTCTCACTTTATTTTCAAAATGTTACGCAATAGATACTATATACTTAATATGTTCAGATGGTTTCAATTGTATTTTCATGACATTGCTGTTTTTTTTTTTTCTGAAACAGTTGCAATAAAAATATTCCTATTTTCTAGACTGTTAAAGTAATTATTTAAAAAGAAATGAGAAATGTTTAGTGCGTCATGTTTCACGCACTAAACTTGTTTCATAATTTTGTATTTATTGTAAATATAAACTAACTCAAAGTGGGACAGTTCGATTATTCCTGATCATCGGTTTCAGATCATTATTGATCGATACCACCATGTATACCATAGATTGGATCGAAACTCAAATTCCCAGTTCGCCCACCCTTAGCAAATACGCATTAATTCGATTTTTTTTTTTTTTTTTAACAACCAGTGGCAAAGTCCAGGATAAACCGTTTCCCCAGAATCACTAATCAGGACCCCTGCCGGGTCTGAAGATACAAACCCGAGATCAGCAACTCCTTTTCCCGTCCGTGTTGACTCTCCGGGGGGGTCGTGGAGGCACCAAAGTTTCCCAAGTTTACTCAGATGTGATGGAGTGCTTACGGAATAAAACAGCAAGCGACTGGGAGGCAGTGGCGCTACTGGTAGAGCTCCCAAACACAAACAAGAACATCTGTCACTGGATCCAAACTTTGAGGCAAACAGATGAAAATCACAACTGTTTGCTACCATGGCAGTCGATAAAGTTTTAGAAAGTTTTTGACCTCGGTTTTTAAACACTGCCAAATACTAGCAGTCCATTGAAAGACACAAACTATTTTGAAAGCAGTGCCTCGTATGCTGTTTGTAAAGTCATACTAATTTTGAGTTACAATAATTAATGAATGAACGTATCTAAATCAAAGTTTCTCCAATATTATAACAAAACGGGATGTTCACCAAAAATCCATTTACAGACGCTACCCTACTTACGAACGAGAGGTTCCGGACGATCGTTCGCAAGTGGAATTTGTCCGTAAGTTGCTTCAGCGCTATATTTTGTATGTTTAAGGTTTACATAGATATGTTTACGGCTTGTATAAGTAACCTGTATTATTTTGTAAAAATTAAACTTTTGATAAAATAAAATGCTCTATAAAGACGAGTTTAACTTACTTTTGGAAGATGAGCTTAAAGAATTAGGCGACTTCTTCCTCCGTGGTAGAAAGTGGCACAAAAAAAGCAATGAAACCATTTTCTCAACCGCATCAATCTTTCTTATTCCACTTCCATTTCAAAAGAAACGGTTTGCCTCTTCTTTACACTTTACACCAACCATATTGAATAGATGCACAAGATATTACACAATAAAAATGGCAAAGTTCTTAGCCCGCTGGAGATACAGTATAGAATGTTTACACACGAACTAGGCAGAGGAAGCCAGGTGACATCTCACAGCGCCACACGGCGGTAGTGGCGGTAAGAAGCACTACACTACTGTCCTGTACTGGGAAAAAGGTGCACACAATAAAAAAATAAAACTCACAGCAATGTCCGGATATTTTCCGACGTCCCGAAATAAAATGTTAGTATCTACCTTTCTTCGTAAGTCGAATGGTCGTAAGTAGGGGAGCGTCTGTCTGCCACTCAATCAAATCTTTATTATTTTGCAAAAGATAAGCAACACTACCCAATACGGCAACTCATAGGCAATGAAAATAATTGATCATACAAATCCACTAATTTCCACTAATGTATAGCCGATGACAACTTTACTATGGCATACAGTCTTGAAAATAATGTTTAAAAAAAAAACTATTATTTGACTGGCCACCTAAATCATGCATTTGCTCTTAACCAATGTAGCAGACAAAAGCCACTTAACCTCGAAGAAAGAATATAAAGATTATACATTGGTTCCAAGGTTTCAAAAAAAAAAGAAAGAACTGACACCTTCTCCAAGATAGAGTAATCATCTCACAGCACTTTCTTTTTCAGCTTTTAACATTTAGCTTTAGTTTAGTGGAAAGTGTGTACTTGAGCAGCATGAAAGGGAATAACTAAATGTCAAAGACACAGAGGGCAATGAGCTTTGTCTACTAAAGAAGGAAATGAAAATGTTCTTGTTTTTTTTTTTTTAGAAACTGCGTTATTCCAAATTGTTTATGTTCTTGCAGTCAGTGTGTCTCGGACCTGCACAAAGAAACTGAAAAAAAAAGAGCGTCAATTGCGAAAGAAAAATTGACATTTAGTCTATGTAAACCCCAACCCCTTAACGTTCCGACAGCCCGTTTGTTTCGCTCCTTAATTCCCCTGTAAAAATAAACAGACTTGTCTGATGATTTCCAATATGGAAAAGTATTTAGCCAAGAGTGATGGATTCAAATGTTGATTGACACATTGGTTAGCCTATGCAATTCCCAACATAATTGTATGCAATTTTACAGGGTGTATTCAAATCAAGGTCTAAAATAAACATGCATACAGTAAATGAAACTCGGGATGGATTTTTAAAAAGTGTGCACAATCATAAATTGACTTCTGGAGAAAGAAGTCAAATATTTACAACTCTTTTACAATATCTAAAAATTGGCTGAAGTAAAAGGTTAAAATTGTCAACAAGTTAGCATGTAAAACAAAACTGCATGAAAGCTGAATCATCATCTTATGTTTTTTTTTTGTTCAGACTAATTTATGTGGTTAATTTGCTTTCCTAGCGAACCTCATTCCCTCAGTGATTTTCCTCAAACAGATCCTGTGCATCTTTACTTTGTAGTATATTAAGATAAATATAAAAAAAAATAAAAAAAATAAATGAACGCTAACGATAGCCCAATTTCATTCATCATATCCACTTGTTAGGATAAGGTTTGGTGTATTCTTTTTTTTTTTTTTAAATAACAACCAAAGTCAGAGCTGTGTCTTTTCTAGAAAAAGGTGTGTTGTCTGAAAAAAAAAAAAATCAAACATAAATAATTATGTTTGTTTTGTCAGGGGTTGAGCAACAAGCAGCTCTTGAACCGCATGCCACCCTTTGGCGTCCCCAAGTGGCTCCTTAGCCCTTTTTCAAAAATGTTTGATAACGGAAAATGATACCGTTTTTGTACGAGGAACACCATGGGACAAATAGTTTTAACCTTCTCTAATCAATATATACAGTACAATACACATACATTAAAATGTATATATATATATATATATATATATATATATATATATATATATATATATATATGTATCCATCCATCCATTAGCTGCACCGCTTATCCTCAGTAGGGTCCTGGGGGCAGTGGGCAGGGGACACCCTGAACCGGTTGCCAGCCAGTCGCAGGGCACACAGAGACAGAAAACGTACTCGCTCATTCACGCCAAGACCATTTGGACAGGCCAATTAACCTGACATGCACGTTTTTGGACTGTGGGAGGAGACGGGTGCGCCCGGAGGAAACCCACGCAGACACAGGGAGAACATGCAAACTCCACACACTGAGGCTGCGGTAATAATATAATGATACATTTATATATATATTATTGCGTATAGGCTGGCTTAAGGCTCAATAAGGCTCTGTCAACATGTTGGGTTGCCAACCCCTTAGCCTGTTACTAAGAATCAACAGTTTCAATCAATTAAATTGTGTCCTGTTATAGCGTGATATCATGTATATGTTAAGTTTCGGCATTAGTGTCAATTTTAGAAAGTAGGTGGGTAGAAAATGTCATGTAGGCATCGCAGAAAACGTGTCCCACGTCGTCCCACCTTCTTTGCCTGTCTTTCACATCATTACACGTGAAGGACTGAGGCAAATCCAACATGTTTGATAGCAGAGCAAAACACAGCACGTCCGCATGCAAAATAAATAAAAAATAAAAAGCCATTTCCCCTTCTGTGAGCGATAGATTTGGGCTTACAAAATCAGTGCCTTCACCAACATATTCTTTCACTCACACTTGCATGAAAGCACAAATGAATACACACCACGCACACGGGGGAGGGAGGGAAAAAAAAACCCTCGGCACAGCCAGCTTGCCGTCTCTCAGTGGACAGGAGGAACACTCCCGCCACATCATCTCAGAGTGCTTTTCATCTCCATGTGACAACATGTCAGCTCCAGTCCCTGTCACGACGCCACACTGCATTGATATTCACCAACTGTGCAGCAGCCTGGGACACAACACAACCAGGCCAAAAATATGACACTGGAAGAACTCTTGCTACTTTCTTCATAACACACTCAAATGCATGAGTGCACATACACTCACTCACATTCTTCACATAGCCAGTCCAAATAAATAAAATGAATGGACGCTGGCTTGGCCTGATATGTGCGTATGTGCAGAATTGTACTTGTGTATGGACACAGTGAGGAAATTTTACACAAATCACCTGCAATGATGTTACATTCCAACACTCCAACAATACAAATCAGACATTAATGAGTACTTGATCAAGTCAAGTCATGTCTATTTGTGACGCCCGTAATCACAAGGAGTCTCAAAAGGCTGCACAGATCACAGTCTATTGCAAATTACAGACTATTATTACACCATCCCTTGATCTAAAACCGACATGAGGGCAAGGAAAAACTCAAAAACCTCAACATGAGGAAAATAAAGAAACCATCAGACATTAATGAGTACTTGATCAAGTCAAGTCATGTCTATTTGTGACGCCCGTAATCACAAGGAGTCTCAAAAGGCTGCACAGATCACAGTCTATTGCAAATTACAGACTATTATTACACCATCCCGTGATCTAAAACCGACATGAGGGCAAGGAAAAACTCAAAAACCTCAACATGAGGAAAATAAAGAAACCGATGTTTTATAAAATGTTGAAAACTTTGTAAAATTACGGGAAAACTAGCAATATTAAAATGTTTCTTTGCATTCGACAAATTAAAAAAAAAATTAAATATGAACAGTAAAATTCAGTACAATTTCCTACAATAAACACATGACATACATGACCATCATAACCTTTGTTTTAAAACACCTTTTGTTTTAAAAAAAAAAAGAAAGCTGCCACTTTTTCAAATTAAAACGACAAGAAAAATCTTGACTCTAAATTAGTACTTTAGCCTTCAGCCGATTTATTTTGAAGCGAGGCTGTCTCGATATGTGAATAAACGGCTCCAGCATTAAATTTCCTTTTCGGTTAAGGTTTGCCATTCATGGTTTCAAACAAGAACATTCCGGTTTGTTTTTCTTATCTAAATATTCCGGAGACAGACTGAACATGCAAAAATAGAGTCAGCGATAAAATGTAACTGCTTTTAAATATGAAATGGTTGGCATGTATTCATGATCAGACCATCAATCAAAACTAGAGTATTGACAACAACAAAGCCGAGCATAAACAAATATATGTATTGGTTTGAATGGTTAAATTAGCTTACACTCGAAAACCAAAGATACACAGGGCAAAAGGATGAATTGATTTAACCGAACGTCCAGTGTTGTTTTGTGTCATGATTAGCGATGGAAAACACCTGTTCCCGGTCCTTTGGCGCCAACCTCCTCGGACTCTGATTGGCTCTCTGTTCCTATCTAAACCCACTCCTATCCGTCCTCTTTTGTCAGTCCGTCTGCGAACCTCAGTTATCTGTTACCTGTTTTTGCTCCTGTCCGTCCCCCGGCTTCGACCCGTTTTTGATCCTGACCACGTCTACTCTTCCGTCCCGGCTTTCGACCTCTTTTTGTCCCCGACCACGTCTACTCTCCATTCCTGGCTTACGACTCGCTTACGACCCCGACCACGTTTTTGCTCTCCTGTCCCGGCTACTGACCCGTTTTTTTCCGTTCCCGACACCGCCATCGCTCGCCACGGAAAATCCACTTCTGCGTTCAGAGCAAACTGCTTTTGACCTAAGTGTTTTTAGAGTGTGTTTTGATAATAAAATGCAAGCTAATTTATCAACAACACGTGCTCAATATGGGCCCAAAAACAATTGATGAAATTAGCTTATCATAACTTATCCCATGAGCTGGTCTGATATTCTAGCTTATCCCATTAAGAGTAAATTTACTTATTTTATTGTTCCTTTTGTTTTGTCTAAAGAGTTGGCTGTGTCACTTGGGGTAATCCTTCAAAGCATTATAACACATTATTTAGGTCTACTTCTGAGAGCAGGACTAGCCTGCCCTCGATAAATATCTTTGAAACAAGATTATTCCCTTTAAGAATCTGTGATATTACAGCTCAAGACCAACTTCATAACTCACAAAACTAGAACTTTTAAAATGATGTATCACATTATTAATGTGGTCAGGCAAAGTTCAAAAAAGCTGCCTGTCTGTTCTTGTGATGTAGGAGAAAAACAATAATAGCAACTCTCAGTACAGAAATGGTGCCGTTGTTTCCTTCGTTTAAGAGAAGCTGTACAGAATTT
Source organism: Urocampus carinirostris (assembly GCF_059441175.1). Classification (NCBI taxonomy): domain Eukaryota; kingdom Metazoa; phylum Chordata; class Actinopteri; order Syngnathiformes; family Syngnathidae; genus Urocampus; species Urocampus carinirostris. The sequence continues at coordinate 34,649,912 of NC_142357.1, read as the reverse complement.
GGAACTGTTTAAATTGCTACCGCCATCTCATGGTTTGTTTCATCATTGCAGCCTCAGTCAGCCTGTTCAAGCAAGCATGTGCATGTAATAGACGCGCTCGAATAAACTTTTTTTTTTTTTCATTTTTTGGGGGGGTTTGGGTTGGCTTACTTGAAGCAGGCCTTTTCTTACTTTCACTATGTGCATGCTAGACTAACAAATAGAACAAAATAAACCTGCGGGGATGAGCATGACTGCCCCTAACACTTATTCCTCCGACCTAATGTGTTCCACCCCGAACAGCAGTGCTAACGGTAAGATAAACGCAGACAGGAACAGTAGAGTATTAAGCATGCGGCTCTTTGAACTCAGGTGGGCAATGTTAACTAATACTTAAAAGAGAAAATATTTAGCATGCAACTTTTCTAAAGCCCCCTCAAACTATGCACACCACCTTTAAAGCAATGAGAGAATGTGTTATAATCAGTCTGCTCACGATACATGCTTTAGGGAACACAAAAATGAAGCCTTTAATTGATTAAATGGTTGTTGACTCCCACACGCTTTAACAGATGCAACATCAAGTATTCCTAGAAGAGCTTGTGCAAGGAAAAATGTAATAAACAAGACCAAAAAAGTAATAGCAGAGTCTTCCCAAGTGTTTCTTACTCAGGGAGAAGGCGGCTAGGGTTAGTGCAAATTTCAACAATAGACACCATGTAGCCAGGTTGGGATTTATTCACATTCAGAAGACCATTATTGTTGACCTTGCCTTGCCAAGAAAAGCCAGAGTAAACAGTGGTCTAATAAATCAACTTTAACAAGCCCCGAAGTCCTGGCTGCTGCAGCGGTCGTCCAGCCCCGACACTCGGCTGGATTAATCCACACTTCCTCCTTCTCTTCAGTAGCATTCCCGCAGTCTCCCTGATTGTTTGTCCACTATGCAGACACACAGGGACGTTTAATTGCCCCAATGGATGCATCCTCTCCTCACAGGGTATGTGTTGTGTCGGCGTGACAACCGGCCTAGTGTGGCCAATATATGTAGTTGGACTGCACATCGGATTCTGTGCACTGGCTGTGTTTTATACAGCAGTTGACATGTTACATACACATACAGACATCTAGCTCTAGAACAACAGTCTTTCCCCCGTGGGAATAAATTAAACCCGCAACAATCCGTTGCTCGGTATTGACGCATTGGCAAGGAACAAACTGCGCCCATCCGAGAAAAAAACATTTAATTTTATATGCGCTGTAAATTCTAACGTATAGCTCAAACCACTGCCGCAATTGCCAAACTTAAACCCATCCGGAGGGACAAGAACATAGCAGTGAAATCAAATATCGGACTCATGCGAACACGGGTCACTTCCTTCTTCCTACACGCTTGCGAGACATATACTTTAACAACAAAGCTGGAATAGAAAAATCTAGGCCGTGGAGATTGCAATGCTACAAGAAACTTCAGCAACATAACCGATGTGACAAAAAAAACAAACAAGTGTTAACACCATCAGACGGCACATTGGACCCTAAGAAGAGCTGTTGTCAACTGGATGTTGGTAAAAACAGCAGTGGTATGGACATGTCACAAAATCATAAGGACTGACCAAAGCAATGATTTAGGGTCACCTGGGCGACAAGTGTCTGATGTTGCGAGACCTGAAACACTCAATGAACCCGGGATACATCACTGATGATGCGTCCCAGTTGCATCCAGCAGATGTTACTTTCAAGTTAGAAGCTGGCACAGCCAGTGACTCATAGGAAGAGACTAGGTGGCAACCAAGAACGGATTGGTCGACTACTGGAGAGACAGTTGACAGCCCGGAAAGACGGCAACCGGGACAGGTTGGGTTAGCACCCCAGCGTGTATCTTTCATGAGAAGGAACCCTAACACGCTACGAAAAGCTCAAAAGGGCAGATCTGTGGGCTGCTACTGGGACGCAAGTTGAGGCCTGATCAACCTCGGCTGGGTCACCTGGGCGAGAATGTCTGATGTTGCGAGACCCAAAACATTCGATGAACCCAGGATATATCACCGATGATGCGTCCCAGTTGCATCCAGGAGATGTTACTTTCAAGTAGGGCACAATCCAAGGGGGCAGGAGGAGCGGAAGAACAACAAAAAACTGGGTCCGCAACATTTAAGATTAGACTGGTGCCAACCTTGACGCCACCCAAACCAGGCCAGGATTGTCAGCAGTGGAGAAAGCTGTCCAGAGTTGTGTCCTGAGTGGTGCCCGACAACTGAGGCAGTTAAGGGGGTACGTTAAATGTGAAATGCTAACATGCTAGCGATGAAAAAGGATGAAAAAAACACGTGGGTTAATTGTAAAGGTGCGCATATTGGGAACTCGAACTTTTTCAGCAACGCTTTAAGAACTCAGGCCTAACCTCCTCGCTTGTATAATCAAAATGCAAGGAAAGAAAGGCTTCTGAAAAATATGTTGCTTGACGGTTCAAATAACTATCTGAATGACATGGAATTGGGGAAAGACAAATTCAGGAAAACAAGGCTTTACTTCATTACAGACTGTAATGAATCTGGTTTTAAATCAAAGTAGGCAAAGTCAAGATCATTCGTCGGTTATAACCAGGAGAGGTATAAAATAGCAATTGTGACATTGCAAGCAGGATGCTAAGGCTCAATCCCATTACCCTCTCCGGCTTCTCATTTCTATTTCTGGCGACATACTCGTTTATTCTGCAAGTTAGACCTCAGACACCACAGACTATTGTTGTGACCAGTTCCAATGATACTTTTTTGAGGTGAGTGACATAAAAATCGGATACTGTCCACTTGCTATGTTCCATACAGCAGGTCACATGTTCCATACACATACAGACATCGAGCTCTAGAACAGTAGTCTTTGCCCCCCGGGGGAATAAATTAAACCTGCAAAAATCCTTTGCTTGAAATTGATGCATTAGCAAGGAAGAAACTACATCCATCTGAGAAATAAACCTTTAAATTTCTATGCGTTGTAAAATCTAAAATGCTGGCGATGAAAGACGATTTATTTATTCCCTGCAGAACTACAAAGGCATGTCTTCAAGTGAGGGCAAAATTGAATGTTTTTATTTGAGCAATGCATCTGGCGTGATTAAACAAAGGGGAAATGAAACCGGTGGGTTAATGGTGAAGGCATGTTTGGAACTCAAACTCATTTTCAGCAACATTTTTAGAGCAAACCTCAGTTTTAACCTCCTGGCGTTTATATTCAAAAAGCAAGTAAAGAAAGCCTTCTGAATATTTTAATACTTGACGGTTACCAAGGAGTTGCTGTGGATTTTTTATTTAATTTTTGGGGGGAATGTGGTACTTGCAACGTATTCAAAGCCTCTGCATGGAAAAACAGGAACAAAAAGGCAATTTGTTTTCACTGGAATGCAAAGAGAAGGGTGCTGGTACATCTTAAAAAGCTATTTCATTCCCGTGCCAAACCAAAAGACAGAGGAGAAATGATAATGGAGAATAAAGGTCATCATGTCAGCTCGTTTCAGTTTCACATGGGATCTAGTGCAATTACATTTGCCGGAAGCGGACGTGATTTGGAAAAAAAATGTATAGAGCGCAGGTGTAATATCAAAGCTTCAAATTTTTTGTAAAACAAGGTTTAACAACAATTCAAACCAAATGCATTGTTAAGTAGCGAATATGCCAAGGCGATTAATAGGATTGTAATGAAAAAAACATTAGAAAAGTGAAATCATTGTGCCTCCATAGCTAACCACAGCCATCATGTTTTTTCGTTTTGTTTTTTTTTCTTAATTATTAGGTTAATTTAATTTAAATGACCACAATATTGAATGGACCAATAAATGACCTTTATTGGCTTTTCCTTTCAGTGCAATTAAAACAAATTAAACAGTTTAAAATGTAAAAAAGTATCCATCTACCCTGGTCATATCCCTCAAGAGGGGCGACCCACAATAAGACAAACACAGACACAAAAACAAAGAAAAGAAAAAAGTAAAGAAGTAGGAAAAAACACAAAAATGTTGACCATACAGCCAAACAAGTTAGGCACCTCGGCACCTAAGTTGGTCATGCTTCCGTCCCTCCAGACAAGAAAGCGGCCGTGTCACTCGGGTAAGGGTGACACAACACACTCTTCTGTTCCAACAGCAGGGCCCGACAGCTTTCACTGGTTTACCCCTGCTGCATCATACAGGTGCCCTGCCCATCCCTTAGAACGCGTCCAAACATTCCACTATCCTTTCACAATACCTCTCCACTCATTCCTACCACCAACAAGAGCTCTAGCTTCCACTAGATTTAGACCTCATTCCTCCAGTGCACTTATAACACTATCCATCCACATCAATTGTAGCCTTCTTCTTGGTCTCATTCCATTTAATTCTGCTCTGTAGATCCTCTTCAAAAATGTTAGAAACAATAAATCAATAACATATCTAGACATACAATTTTTAGATCTTGAGTATATCACGAATATATTTGTGTATGAGACCAATATAGGTGTTGGCTAAAATGTAGCTTAGATTTTCAGTTGCAGGAAGTTCTTCCAATTACAATATACCACTGGGAAACGCTATCTTAATTATTTGCATAATTGATATGTAACCATTGCACTACAATACACATTTCATAGTGCGATGTTTAGGTGTAGCATGCATCTGTCCTCTAGATGGCGATGATGCTTCATACGTCAATGCAAACTATAAAAACGTAGTTTATGTTAATTAAGAGGGAAGGAGAAATGCAATGTCAGAGCGAAAAGACCCCAGAGAGCAGTGACATGTCTAAGCAGACCTGTTGGAAAACCTGGCAACAATTCCAAGCATTTACAAGCACATTACCTTAAGTCAAAGCACTTTTCAATCTTTGAAAACAACCTTAAAATTTGAGCATTTTCAAGGAGTTCACGCACCCGTACAAATCCTGTTAATAACTTGACCCCTATACAAAATAGGAGTGAGCAGTCTGTAAAATTAAATATTTCATTCTCACTTCAGCACCTATTTATACGATTTCAAGTGATCTAAGATAAAACTGTCTTTCGCAAAAGAGCCACAAAGAATGTTTTCCACCTTTAAGAAAAGTCAACCTGTTTTTTTTTTTAACTCCCTGCATTTGTCACTACTACTGTAGTTAATGAAGCAGAAACATCACAAGTAAAAGGGAGGAAAAAAAAATCTGACAAATGTATCCAAGGTGATTTGTCAAGATTCTGACATGCCGGTGCAGAGCTCAGCGCCAAGCTCTTTGATACCGTCATTAAGCTCTCTGTGAGGCTGATAGCGGAAAACTTCAACTTCAGCAGGCCAACAACCCCCACCGCCTTTTCTCCACCACACAACAAAGTCATCCAGTTAATAACAAACACACCAGCTACTTAATATTCCCACCGCTAGTGCTGAAATTTGTCTGCAATGCCTCTGAGACATACCGGTGAGATTACCATAAACCTATGTACCAATATGCTTTGCTTAATTTTAAGAGACTAAGAGTTGCCGCCCGCAGCAGTCCTCCGAGCGCCTGCGGATGGCACGGCAGGCCGATCTAATTCAACAGCCGCCGCTTGTGCTTCTATCTAAAAGCATATTGTGTCTCTAAATAACCCTCAGAGGAGATGGCAAGCAAATGTAACAATTTTGCAATTATTTCACTTTTACATGCTGAATCATTAATAGCCTCACGGATGAAAATGTGTTTAAATATTTACGACAACAGAACTGAGGACAAATACAACTTCACTTAATTACAGACTGTTCTGATTCATCTGGTTTTAAATCAAGGCAGGCAGAGTCAAGACAAATACGAGGTTCTTAACCAGGAGAGGCATGAAATGGCAATTGTGACATCACAAGCTGAGGCTCAATCCAATTACTCTCTCTTTCCTACAGTTTCAGTTGGATATTTCGCCAAGTATGTTCACAACTAAGACAAGAAACTCATAACTCTCCGTAAAGCGGAGAGTAAGGTTGAAAAATGAGGGTCACAAGCCCCCTTTTCACCAATTCAGATCAGGACCACTTCACACTCTGCTACGAATCGCTCCAGTGGGAGCTTAAGATCACTGCTTGAGGAAGCCACCAGTACCATATCGTCCGTCTAACTTGTTCACTACTCTGTTTTACATGATGCCCGTTGCTGCTATACACACAGCACTTGATATAAGAATGCAATAGAAGCTGGCTTGATCATGGACAACATGGTGTCCAGCCAACAGAGGAGTTCCACATACTACATGAAAACGTAAATTAATGGTCAAGATCAGGCATGCCCAAAGTCAAGCCCGCGGGCCATTTCCGGCCCGTGATCAAAGTTTGACTTGCCCCAACAAAAAAAATATATATAATTCACCATTCAAGTGATGATAGCAGTGGCCCTTCGGCCACTTTGTCCTTGGCTTTTTGTGAAAAATTTAGCCCACCCTTATTTCGACGTGACAACTGCAAATAAAAAAAAAATAAAAAAGAAAGTGTTAAGCTAGGGTTATGTTGTATGGTCCAGAACAAGTGGAAATTGAACTCGTTTTTCACCAAAATCCCAAAAAACTGCGTCTGCCTTATTTGCCAAGAGACTTTGGCTGTTCAACTTACCAAATCTGGCTCGCGTTCTGAAAAGTTTGGACAACCTCGGTCTAGATGATTCATAGTTCAATCAATCCTATTCATTCACACAACTGAAGAGTAGCATTACCGTCAACTTGAGTTTTCCCTGACCGAGATTGAGCATCATTGATTGTACTGCGCCGCTCCTGAAATGAGTCACTTTAAGACGCAATCAAACGTGCCACTCAGTCTCCTGCTTTTGATGAAGGCTTTGATATTGCTTCAGTCCATTAGCCAGGCAAAAAGAGTGAACTCATACTTAAACGTATAATTGAGTTGAGTAACGACACCCTCCAACACAGCGTTGGACAATTGTTCTTAAGGTTATGTTGTATGGTTCTATATTATGCATTTAACTTATGGGTCAAATAGTTTTGGCTCGCGGACCATACATGGGTCTTTTAATGAGTACATCTGGCTCGGAGATAAAACAGAATGTGTGCAACTATTTACTTTATTGTTTTAAGCCAAACATAGCACGTGCAATACAGAAACAATACTGAAAGTGTGAAAGGTCCAGTCCAGTAGAGCACAGTATTCGCTACAGTATAGTCAAGGTGCCACACCAACAGACCCCCTTTTTGTGGTAAATTGCAAAAAAAAAAAAAAAAAAAACTCTATAGGGAAACACATTGAACAATCTATGTTCACTGTTGAGACTTTTGATGACAAAAACACACAAAACAAACCGTAAACACCCAAAAACTCTAGCAAAGCACTCAGAGCAATTTGATCGGGTGATTTGTAGGAAAGCGCACAGCTATACATACAGCACGGACACTTCTTCTACCCCTCGCCCAGTGCCATCTGCACCAAAGGTAAATACAATGGTATCCTCGTTAGCAGTATTTTGTGACATTTTTACAAAAGAACTCTGCTTCCACCTAATTTTGAAAACATTATTTAGGACAAAAATGATGGTCCAAATAAGCCTCAACACTCTTAAGTAATGTGATGGCAGCAAGGCGACGTCTCTGGTGAGCTAGATATTTTTCGGGTATCTTGCTAGACTGATAGCGATGTTTCTGTGACGAGTATATTTTCTAATGGTCAGCATATTTTGAATCCGCGGAGCTTTCCAATGAAATGTGGCATGATGTATTTCAGTGGCTGGTGACATTGAACAGACTCTGTGTCTGCTTCTTAACAATTAAGGGGTTAATGCAGTTTGATTGACCTATTTGACTGTTTTGTTGAAGTTCCTACTGTAGTGCCTTATAGTCCAGTGCGCCTTATGTAAGAAAAATACGGTACATAGAACATAAATTCACATTAAAACATCTGGTTTCACCCCTAAAATTCATTTTTAGCATCAAATTAATAACATGTTAACTACAAGAGGTCACTCAAACACCATTCTATATGTTTCCTAAAGGCAGAACAGTTACCGTATGCAGTATCATAGATTTTTCCACGTTATTATCCAATAGATGCTTTATATTACAGAAGATACTGGCAAAATTCAGTTTCCCCAAAAATGTACAAATCGGATTGCTGCTTGCATGTAAATCTACCCAATGTTTTAGCCAACACTCTAAAATATGTGGAAATCCAAGTACCTTAGAGAGAAGGTTAGTGAAAAGGTTAGAGACTAATTGTAGTTATAATGTGCAGTGCTGGAATGGGAACTCGCTCAAACAATTTGTTTATTTTCTTCACTAGGAACTTTTTTGAATGTGCATTTTATCCTTGAATAAATAATCATGTTAACATCCCACTCGGCGAGGCCTCCTCCTCCGCTTTAGCTCATTCTGCAGCACTTTAAAGTTTAACTGAACGGCTATAAATAATATATGGTCATTATATTTAAGAAGATATTTCTGTGTACGCTGTTCACCCCTTTGAACCAAAATCTGTTTGAGTTTGGCTACAAGAAGAAAATAATGATGTCGCCAAAGCGTATCTTGCAATCAAAATGTCCCACCAGAAATTTTCAACAAGATCTCCTCTGCTATGCTGATTGCTTTTTGCCGAAAAAGGGGACAGGAAATGACTGAGGTGGCACAAAAGGGAAACGTGATGAATATGATAAAGACAAATGGAGAAGCAATCACTAAGGAACTGATTAGGCTTACAGTAATCATGCAGCTGGGCTGCTCAAAGATCCACACAGGAAAACATCCAACGTTGAAAATGATAATGAGGAAGAAGCTTTCTTTTTTCCCCGAGAACGTAATGTGTAATTGAAATGATATAATTGAAGCAGACAGCAAAGTATCTGTTAATCAGCTTTCCTCAATGGAGAGTTAGCTACCTGTGTTGATACGTGTAATAGGATTAGTTATAAACTGCTTGATGCCTAACACTTAGTCTATTTTCTATCCGCCTCTGTGAATCGGCTTTTACGAATATTTTCAAAGCTGGCACTGTGTATGGTATGGTATGTATTGCATTATGACATTTTTTTTCATAACTCAAGTGTTTCCCATAACAGAGGAAGGTTCGCTATTTCGCGCTTTGTTCACTGCTGGTTCGTTGCTTCAGGGATTTTGAATCAAATAGAACAGTCTTAATTGTCATTGATATCAATGTATTGTGCATTGTGTTCTGCAGCAGACAGCCAATTATATCACAGGGGATTGCTGTATATGTGTGTGTTGGTGGGCGGGACTGCCTGTGGGTGCGACTTTGATAGATTGGTGAATACTGTCAGTCAAAAAGTGGGGCGGGCGCACAAGACATTGCAACCACTAAAGCAAACTGGAGACAGCTTGCTTTTAGCGGCTCAATACATTTAAAAGAAAATCATCAATTAAATTGGACTTTGTGGGAAGTCAACAGAAGAAACGGCTGATGTCGGGAGAGAATGCAACAGCGTTGCTGCAGGTTGGGTTTACTGCTACGGCTAGGCTGCGTAACAACTCTCAAAATTTACCCATGCTGAAACTGTACCTCACCAACGCCAGATGCATTACCCATGAAAGGGATGACCTGGAGCTACAACTCTTGGGAAACTGCTACATACAATTCTAACTGGCCTGCTGCTGCATCCTGCTCACCAGCTAGAAGTTGGAGGTAAATGTATGTACCCATACCCAGCAGAAGTAAACAGCAAGTTTAGCACGGTACCGACTTATTCTAACTACAGAAAAGGACTGTGTAAATTGAGTGGTGAAGCTGAAACCAAAAATGTTGCTGTCCCTGATCAAAGACCTGAAAATCAGTCGCCACAATAGAGCCGGTGAGACACAGGTGACACTTGTTTTGCATTACTGGTTTTATTTTCTATTATGTATTCTTTATATAGAATTGTAGGTTTTATTCCTCTACGTGACACTGTTTTACTTAACTGTTAAAATAAACAAATTGTTGACACATCAATGCCAAACATGAAAATCCTCTTTTTCTCTATTTGTGAATAAATGTGCTTACGAAAGATCCCTTATAATCCAAGTCAAGTCATGTTTATTTAATCACAAGGAGTCTCAAATGGCTGCACAGACCACATATTATTGCAAACCACAGACTATTATGACACCATCCCCTGATCTAAAACCTACATGAGGGCAAGGAAAAACTCAAAAACCACAACATGAGTCGAGTCGAGTCATGTTTTTTTGTATAGCCCTTAATCACAAGGAGTCTCAAAGGGCTGCACAGACCATATATTATTGCAAACTACAGACTATTATTACACCATCCCCTGATCTAAAACCTACATGAGGGCAAGGAAAAACTCAAAACCTCAGCATGAGGAAAATTAAGAAACCTTGAGAAGAGACCACAAATGAGGTAACGCCCCCCCCTTCCAGGATGACCATGCTACAATGGATGTTGCAATAAATAATACACAGATATTGTTAACATGAAATATAGGTCATTCAAAAGCTATAAAATAGAAGTGTGTTTTCAGCCTAGATTCGAAGGGTTTCCAGTGAGGTTGCAGATCGAATCTCAGGGGAAAGAGCATTCTACAATATTGATTATAATTTGTAGAGTAGGCTACAAAAGCAGGCTAATTGATAAAGCATAGTATTGAAAAACAAAGCTCAATATTTGACAATTTTCCACTGATCCAGCCCCCCTGATAACAGAAAGCCCCTGAGCAAAACTAAGTTTGAGATGCACCCTCTTGGAAGTGGCAGTTTATTATCCATCTGTTAAGTTTACTTAATGTATGGTTTGGATGAAACACCTGGAAAAAAGGATGGATATGAATCATCTGGAGTAATGGTAGTACAAAAGCATGACAAATGAGGGGTGTTTTATTTTTCAGAAATAAATGTATGGTTATTTCTTTTAGTTGTCCTCCTAATGTTGAATAAACACTTGTTTAAGTATTGCTATTTCTCCTCGGCATCAAGCCTAACCAGAGCTGTAAGATTGCTTTTTTTATTAGAAAGATTTTTCCTCATATTTGGGAGGCCTAAGGAATATTGATAGTCGATGCTCCTCGCGTAGCATTGCAACAAAATAAAGTGGCGCTTAACTGTGACAATAATCACGCCGACATTTTTCAAGTTTTCCTCATCGATTGAGGGCGGGAAGATAATAAATTCCACCTGCGGATCAATTTCCAAGATAAACCATTTTCACCGCTTGCCTGATGCTACACCTCCTTGCATATGATGAATGTTTGGAGTCTGCTGTCAGTGTTGCAAAAGCGTTCTTGTGTATACACAGTGTCTGAAACTCATGAGAAAAAGTTACCGGACACCAGGGCCATAAAGTTGCCTGCCCCATTTTTCACAACTTGAAACACAATAAGACGACTAATCGCAAAAATTCCCATTGTTGCAAAATATTAAGGATTGAATATATAACAGAACAACACTTTGAAATTAAGTTTATTATAAATCTACTAATAACATACATTATATGTATATGACATCGCTATTTTCCATCTGCCATCAGTATGTACCTGTGTTTACTCATCTTCATTCATGCAATTTTTGCATTGTGTCGTCTGCTCCACGCCAAGTGAACTCCTCTTTCCACGATGCTTTTAATGTACGTTTACATTTTGTAGCGTCATACATTTTGTTAGCTTCTTTTGAATCTTCTGGGGCTGAGGTTTTGGCTTGATTCCTAAACACTTCTCCATTTTTCTTGTGTTCTCTGTGCGTCTACATTGGAAAATGATATGCAAATGCACAAACTTATAAGGCTCGGGAGAGTCCGGAAGCACAAATGTATTCGATGCAGGCTTCTGATCGGCTGCCGAGTATGCAAATTTCTAAACGGACTGAAATTCTGAAATATCCAAACTGAACGAAGATTTCGAAATTGTAATAAAGCAAACGTTTGATTTGAAAAAAAATCTTTTTTTTTTTTTTTTTTTTTTGTTTTTCTTGAAAAAGTTGTCGGCTACCAGGGCGAAGACGTTTCGTAAGTTGTACGCCCGACGTAAAAGATACATGCCCCGGGCGTCCGGGCAGACTTTATTTCAGACACTGGTACACACACCAAAAGTTTGCTTTCCTCAACTCGGCCGGGGCGTTTTCTCCACAGCTCGGCTACGTTTTATTGCATTATGGAAATGAGATTCAATGGGTACTTTATATTCAATAGGTCCTTTCACAAATGAGATTCAAAGTAGTTCAAGTAATAGTCTTCCGTTGAATGAAGGCATATTGCACGGCGTTATTTGAAACACGATACGGGAGGAGAGTGCTTTTGTCAGCGACTGTCACATCCATAATTCTTGCCCCGGCAGTTGAACTCATTATTAAATTAAAGCCCTCTCAACACAATTCTCCTTTCTCCAACTGCCATGCAATTGTACAACTGACAAGCCAAGCTTAAGAGCACCTTGATTTACTCTTCGGATTTTCATATTTATTTTTCAAATTTGTATAAAATATTTTTTAGGAAATACAGCAAACTGAGCAAATTAACATATAAATATCCATACAATTTTCAATTTGTACTCACTTAAGTTTTACTCCTGAACTGGAGCAAATAAACAACCTTTTCTCTTTTATATGGGGAACACCAGCTTCTAATGGTCTTTCACCAAATTGAAAATACCTCAGGGCATGAGTACAATTAATTAGATCATAAGGATTTATTTTCCTTTTCTTTTTTTTTTATCAAGGTGGTTTCAAGGCTAAATGTCTTTCTTTGTTTTTAACCATGTTATAAAATGGGAATCAATGTGGCAGAAAAAATCCACTAATTACCTGGAGAGTTTATTCGCTTTAGGATAATTCCCCGCCTAATTTTATTGGTGACTGTTCTATGGAAAGAGTTGGTGAGACGATTGAAGTCGTGTTTGTTGACATTTTAAGAGATTTTTTATGCGTTCTCGTGAAAAATTACAGTGGTGGGTGGACTACATTTTAAATTCAACCACATTGATCGGTTTTATTTTTAGAGCAAAATCAAGAAGCTACATCTATGATAAATATTTGCCCTTGTAAACTACTGAATCATCAATACAGACGCTATCCTACTTACGAACGAGTCCCGGACGATCAAAATTGAATTTGTTCGTAAGTTACTTCAGTGCTATATTTTGTATGTTTAAGGTTTATATAAGTACGCTTAAGGCTTGTATAAGTAACCTGTATTGTTTTGTACTTAAAATAAACATTTCATGAAATAATATGCTCTATAATGATAAATTAAGTTGAGTTGAACTTACTTTTGGAAGATGCGCTTCAAGAGTTCCTCCTCCGTGGTAAAAAGTGGCCGAAAAAGTGTTCCGACCATTTTCTCAACCGCATCAAGCTTTCTTATTCCACTTTCATTTCAAAAGAAACGGCTTGCCTCTTTACACGTTACACCAAACAAATTGAATGGATGCACGGGATATCAAACAATCAAAACGTCACAGTTCTTAGCGCGCTAAAGATACAGTACATGTAGTACTGTTTGTTTATACACGAACAAGGAAGTAAAAGCCGGATTTCTTCTACAGTGTGGATGGTGGGTGACGTCTCACAGCGCCACCTCACGCCGGTAGCGACGGAAAGAAGCACTACAGTACTGTCCTGTACTCGGAAAAAGGTGCACACAATACAAAATCTAACTTACAGCAATGTCCAGATATTTTTTGACATCCCCCAAAAAAAATTCGTATCTACCGTTTTACGTAAGTCGAATGGTCGTAAGTTGGGGGAGCGTCTGTACACATTAAAGGCAATAAAACAGTCAAGTCAAGTCATGTTTATTTGTATAGCCCTTAATCCCAAAGAGTCTCAAAGGGCTGCAAAGATAAAGGACTAATGCAAACTATTACTACAAATTATTAACCTACATGAGGGCAAATGATACACATATTTTCAAAAACATCAAACAAGTACACCCATAGAGAATAATAAATGACACAGGGGTTTAATACAAAAAAAATCTTCTCGTCAACCAATTAGACTAAAATTAGTGTTGTTCCGATGCTGATGCTGTACTATTTTAATATTTTGTGGTGTATATAAAACTCTATTAAGTTTTGTCATTTGTTTGTATTCCCTTAAACAGCCATCCTGTGATAGGTTTCCTCAATGTTCTCTGGTCGATTAATGGTAGTCAGCTGCACTGAGTGCTTTGCAGGTTGCGCCTGGTTTTGGTGACATCCAGTGGTCATTTTTAAAACTGCGTCATTGACGCAATGTAGATAATTGTTCTCTTGTGTTTCTCTCACCATTGTCCCACGGGCCACCAATGAGTGACAGGGCATTTAGTCCACGGGCCATGAGTTTGACACTGGTGATTGAGAGTATTTTGTGATTTCAAAATATGAAAAACAGAACAGAAAACATCAGAGTCTCACTTTTGAATGTGAAAAGGTTAATACAAATTGTAATGCAAGAAGAGATTACTTGAGGGCAAACCAAAAGGCTTAGAAGAATAAATAAACTGGAAAAAAACAAGTAACTCACCCTAACATGAGAGAATATGTTCTTGATTAAAGATAGGAAAAGTAAAAACCTGACGACCTGACCGGCATATTAAAAAGCTCCATTTCATGTTAGTGGGGGGGATGAACACATTCACTTGGATATGAATTCCAAGTCAGCGCATTATTTTAACCCCCTTTCGATCGTTTCTTTTGAACTCCGGGAAGCTTAAATCCTGTTTTTCTTTTTTATGTGCACACTGATCTCAATGTGGCGCAAACTGGATTCCTTTAGCTTTATTAAGCTGTGTGTGTATTTATGTGGGTGAGAGGAAATAAGACTTATAAATCTGAACTACGTACACTTCCTTCCTCTTGGTGGGGATTAGGTCACAGCGGGAGTTACGGTTATCTATGAGGACGAGATAAAACCGTGAAAATGTAACCCGGCTACGGCCTAACCATAAAGTAGACGAACACACCACTTCGTGTCTACTCCATGTTTAGTGTAAGGAACTGTTACGATACATTGCACACTGCATTTATTCATGTAGAACGCACACTCTTGCATAACGTGCACCCCTGATTCTTTATTAAAAAACGGCATCGAATTTTGTTTCCACTTCAGTGGAAATGTTTAAATCCAAGCTAAAACACACTTCTACCCCATAGCATATAAATAATCTATATTTTACGGTGATAATATGTGTATCATTTGCCCTCATGTAGGTTTTAGATGCAGGGATGGTGTCATAATAGTCTGTAATAATAGTTTGCAATAGTCTTTGATCTGTGCAGCCCTTTGAGACTCTTTGTTATTAAGGGCTATACAAATAAACATGACTTGACTTGACTTCTCAGTTTATACTTTGTGGTTGGGTGCAATGGGAATCGAACCTAACCACTGGCCTACCAGGGATATTGACCCTATTCATGTGACGTCACATTGTCTTCCCTGGAAGAGTAAGTGCCATGACGGAGGCCAAGAACCCCCCTAAAGGACAGCACTTGTACTAGATGAGTTAGGATGAGACGCTCTCGCCGCCTCGACCAGGGGTCGAGTCTTGTTGCATCCGATGTTTCGCGATTGTGGTCAGCCATATTTTTTGACTGATCCATCATTGCACACATACTTCGTGTATAACGTGCACCGAAATTTAGAGTTCTTATTCAGGAAGAAAAATGCACGTTATGGCGGCATTCACCTCATCTTAATAGTGTCACAGTTGCCATGGCGACCAATTGGCCCCGCCCATGTGGCGCCAGCTGCGGCTCATTAACAGATTGGCTTTCAGTCTTTTTAAGATCAGTGCGCTCTCTTACTTTGTCAGTCCGTAATGAACCTCTGCCCCGCAAGACGTGTGTTCTGACTCGGTCCTGTTTTACTGTTGGTATTTCCAGTCGGGTATTGTTCCTGTGTATTTTTGTCCTGTTTAATATTGGTTTCCAATTCCGATCTTGTCTATTTTTGTCCAGTTTATTATTTTCTCCAGTTTATGTTCCCATCTTGTTTGTCCTGTTTATTTTCGATACCCTGTTTCAGTATCTATCCTGTCTGTCTATCTGTCCCGTCCTGTCCAGTATCGACTCCATATGTCCGATATCAACTCGGAAAATTGGGATCGATCTCGTCGGTCTCTGGCTTCCTGTCTTTCCGCTGTCTAACGTCCCCATCTCCCGTAAAATAAAAGGCTTGTGTGTGAACGTCGCGCGTCTGGGTCCTGATCCTGTTCTGGTTCTTGACAAATAGATATTAACGGGACGATGATACACAGTAAACACCTGAGTACACAAAGCTTGTGCTTTGCACATGCTGTGCACCATATATCAAAAAGGTGAATCTATTTTACAGTGCCGTGGACCACCTCGGGCAAAGTGTAGGTAATGTGTTTTTCTCTTTGAGGTTCAGCCAAGCAGCTAGCAGTAGCGAGTATGCGTGTGGGCGTCGACACACTTCCGAGCGGTAAACTCCTTTAACGGTTAAATCACAGAATCATATAGTCAAAATTGAAGGCATATGCCAATGACTTACCAGTAATACAAGTAAAACAGAATTGATAACTAGATTTTAAATGTGAGCCGTTTTGTAGATTTTTGGCGCAGTCCAATTTTTACTGTTGTAAGTGTATTGTGAAATCCAGCTATTGCACAGATGCCTAACGCTAAGAAGGTTAATATGATTGGTTAAAAAAATTGGATGGGAAAATAATATCCCACAATATAATTTAAAGGGACAGTGTATATTATTTCATTCCTACTAGTGATAAAAAAAACATCATTGATAAAAACAAGATTGATTTGAATCATTAGAGAGAAAATTATTATATAAACGTGATGTATTTTTGTTTTATTTTAATCAAACGTGTAAAAAATGCGATTTATTCGACATAAAATGAGGCTTACCTAGAAAGAGCTGACATTATTGTACGCCATTATTGCTGCTACGGGAAGACAAAGACCAAAAACCTGTATTTTTTCTTCTTTTTGTATTCCTTTTAGTTTCCTTTCCGTCACTGTTGAGTTGACAGATTGGCTTTCCGTTTATTTAAGCTCAGTGCTCTCACTCTTCCTTTGTCAGTCCGTCAACGAACCTCTTCCCCGCAAGTTGTGGGTTTTTACTCAGTCCTGTTCCCTGTGTGTATTTCCTGTCCGGTATCGTTCCCTTTTATTTTGTCCTGTTTAATATTGGTTTCCAGTTTCCTTGCCGTCTAGTTCGTCCTGTTTAATTCTGATATCCTGTTTTGATATCCATCCTGTCCATCCCATTGTTCAACATCGGTTTCCAATTTCGTTTCCGTCTAATTTGTCCTGTTTATTTTCGATATCCTGTTGTGATATCAATCCCGTCTGTCCGTTATCGACCCCATCTGTCCGATATCTGCTCAGGCAATTGGTATTGATCTCATCGGCCTTTGGCTTCCTATTATTACTTGCCAACCTGCAGCCTAACGACTCCCGATTTTCCGTAAAATAAAAGGCCTGTATGAGAAACGTCACGCATCTAGGTCCTGATCCTGTTCCGGTTCTTGACACTTTCATTTCTTCACTTTCTTTATTTTCACTTGTTTTTACTTTCTCTTTTTTTCTTTGCAAAAATAAGAAAAAATGTGCTTTTTGGTCACTTTGAATCTGCTTAGTTTGTAATCTTTGCGCTTTTAGCACTCGTTTTTGATTGCACTAGACGATGGGGAAACAACTAGTGGTAAAATAGAAAAATAGAGATAGAACCATTTGACTGGTATGCTGCTCCCCAAAAAACCGGGAGCAGAAACGGGACAGGCGGGAGTCAGGGGTCGAAAATAGGCTTGCCTTGAAAAACAGGTTTGCAGACGGACCGACAACAGGGGATTGACAGGACAGGGTTTAAATAGTGGGTAAGCCAATCCGTCAACAAGCTGAAGCTGGCGCTACACGGGCGGGGCCAATTGGCCGCCATAGGAACCGCGACAATGCCATTAAATTGCCAGACCGGGTTTTTTTTCTACCAAGCGGTCCTTTGGCAAAAACGAATTTGACACCTTTGGTCCTTCGGTGCTTCATTGTTTAAAAAAAATAAAAAAAATGATTGTGATTTTAATTAAACTAATATAATAAAAATGTGTTATTTTTGCAACCCTTGCTTCAATGATCATCTGGGTAGTGTTGTAAAACAGTAAAGACTCTTCTGAACGCAAAAAGAAAAACCTAACGTCTCCATGCAGTCTCCACCTTCCTCACATCCGTTCCTTCAAAGTGGTAAGAAAGCGGGGATACAAAGGTGAATCTACCGCTTTCCTCCCCTCTCTTCAGTGCAAAAGCCTCCCGAACAGAATCTCTCAGCGCTCTTTCCTCTTTAAACACAGTCTCTCTGCTCGGCGCCACTTACAAACTTCAAGGTGATACAAACGACGGAGTGTTAACTCTACAAAGTACATAAGTTTCAGACAGAGACGCGTGACGGGGAAAGGGTGGGGCGGGAGAGGTGACTAGGACGCGTATGAAGTGTCAAAAGATGGGCCCCAATGATGAAAGAGACAAGGGAAGAGGAAGGGAAGTTAAGGGAAGGAGGGCGAGAGAAAGAAACGGTAACGGGCTGATGTCACATCTGAGGGTGCCGAGAGACTTTCAAGTGTAGAGCACCGGTTCTGTATTCCGTAAAGCAGCCCCTGCACCGGGGGAATGGGAATAATTGTAGCGGTGTGCCATCATTGTGTGTGTCTTTTTTCAGAAAGATGTGTTCAGAGTTTTTTTTGCAGCTCAGGTTTGCTAAAGTGTAAAATGAGCAACTAGAGAATATGTTGTGCATGCGTACATTTGCAAATACTATTGTCAAATGTTAAGAAAAAAAAGCTGCGTAATCATTTGGAAGTCCCTTATTCTGGAGTTCAAACATGACAAGAATGGCCCGGCATTACAGTGGTACTTTTACTTACGAATGTCAAGTTTCAGGTTATGAAGTACCTGAATGTTTCAAAGGCGTTTCAGGATACAAAGTCGAAAAAACAGTACGGTATGCAATGCTATTAGCCGCTCCAAAGAGTTACCAGAATGTAAACCAACAGGCTGGTAATGTCACGACCGGAACAGAATTAGGACCCAGATGCGTAACGTTAACCACAAGTTTATTGAGATAAAAAGCAAAGGCAGCGCCCGCGATCCGGTGCTCGCTGGACGCGGGAAGCAAGCTGCTCACAGAATCGGAACGTGTTCCGAATACGGAAGTTGATCTTCCGAAGCGGGAGATCGTAGTGTCGTAGACGGAAAAATAAGTCTGGACAGGAGATAAAAACGTGGTCGGGGTCAAAAAAACAGGTCGTTGCTGAAGACAAACGGGGAAATCAGGAACGGACGGATGGAAAACGGGAGAAAAAAGCGGGACCGACGGGAGTCAGAGTCAAAATGCTTGCCTTGTAGAAACAGAGGTTCGCTGACGGACTGACAACAGGCAAGTGAAAGGACTGAGCTTAAGTAGGACGGGGAACCAATCAGAAAGCCAGTGGCGGCTGTCGCCAAACGAGCGGGCACAGGTGAAATTAATCAGTCATCATGACATGTATCCCATTATGCTCTTTGGGTCACTGCAATGTTTGCCTATCAGTTCTAATGAGTGGAATTAAGAAATGATCTAAAAAATGTCAAACAGTCTGTTGTAGTTAACAAGTTATTTAAGTGTAGCTCCATTGTTCTTCAAAATCTTTGTGACCTGAATAAGTAATACAAGAGTTACATTTATATGTTGCATTAAGCCATTTTGAGGGCAGTCATTGAGTTCAACAGCCGTGCTTTAGCACATCGAGAATTCTAACTTTATCGGAAAAGAAAGTATAAAGTATCTTCCTCTGCCTGTTGGTGGTTTTGCGTGTCCCCAGCGTTTTGTTGACATGGATTTTAGAAAAATTCAAAATTGAAAAAGATTTGCGCATAAGTACTGGAGGTTTGCCAAGCCGTTTGTGCACAATGGCATTGATGCAATGGCTGAAACGAGCAGAACAGGAACGGGCGACTTTAGCCAATCAGAACGCGGAACACAAAATTGACCTATCTATCCATCAACCTTGGTCATATCCCTCAAGACATACAATAACAAAGAAAAGAAAAGAAAAAGAAAATAAAAAGAGAAAAAAATAGCAAAAAAAACACACACAAAATTTTTGGACCATGGCCAACCCAATTGCCCAAACACCCAAACAAGTTGGGCACCTCGGCACCTAAGTTGGTCATGCTTTAGTCCCTCCAGATGAAACGGGACACCAGAAAGCGGCCATGTCACTCGGGTCAGGGTGACACAAAACACATCTGTTCAACAGCAAGGTCCGACAGCTTTCATTGGTTTAACCCTGCCGCATCATACAGGTGCCCTTTCATCCCTTAGAACGCGTCCAAACATCCCACTATCCTTTTACAACACCTCTCTACTCATTCCCATCACCAAGCAAGGAACACAAAATGCACAATGAAAATCAGCGAAGTAGCAAAACTGTGAAAAGTAAAGCGCGATCCAGCGTGGGATTACTGTATATGATTCCTACTATGTAAAAATTGACCTGATGCCGATGGTTATGGAATGGATTAATGCAAAAATAGGGGAATTGCTGTACTTTATTAGAAAAATAGTCTGTGTACCATGGTATGCCCCCACAAACACAATCAATGCTTGATTTGTGAATCCAATCACTTGTGGTCTGGAGCAAGCTAGCTAAGCAAGGCTTCAGAATGGACGCTTGGGCTTAGGTTATAGGGGACCACAAAAGCTTGTCAATAGCGAGTTTTCCATCAACTCTGTTCCTTAATCACCGGGGTCTTAATGCGCTGCTCTATCAGAGAAAACCCGCTCCCATTCCAATATATCAAGCCAGTGTTCGTCTTAAACAAACATCCACCAGCCTCCCTCTCATTTGCTCTCTCAGACCTGCCCTCATCCATCCAAGCCAATAGCAAAAATCTTCATTACAGAGTGTGTGGTGAAAAGGGTTGGAGAAATGTGTCTTAATTGATGGTGTCTCCATTGTCTTATCCTCATTGAAGAAAAAATTAAAACGCCCTCTCTTTCTAAATGGACTTCTCTGTCTCTCGGGTTTGTGGTCAAACTGCAAATGTGTATGTCATTACAACGGAAATCATCTCGATAAAATTATTCAGCAGGTTCCCCTGGCAACGGGCTGTTATCATAAGACTTAACAGACATGTAAGAATATGTGTACCAGTCCAGCAGTTTTATTATCTATTAAAAATTTGACACTGCTTGCAGAAAGTCATAAGAAACGCATCAATAAAGTCACGTTGACTGACAGCAACAATGGAAGCAGATGATGGTCTCGCACAATATCTCCGACACTCCTCGAGTCAGAGACGTGTTTGATTGTACCCTAACATTATGTTAATATAAACTGGCATTAAGCCAGATAAGCGTGCAGGCACACCTGAGTGGAGCCGGAGACAAGTGTGGCAAAAGCTCATCTTGGCTGAGTTAATTAGCACTAACACAGTCAGCATTCTCAGGTTGTGCGTTGGAGGACCTCGGGGAGAGCAGACTGTTGATAGGAGGAAATGGCTGCAATCCCCAATGAGCTTCTATCAGCCTTTGGAGTCTCCCGCTGTCGTGTCTCACTTCACGGTAATTATTTCAAAGGCAGGAGCTCGGCAAATGTCATTATTTAGCTTCGGAGGTGGATACGCGATTCATACTGCAAGTTAGCGTAATGAGTGAACTCTACGTGCATCTGCATCCCTACGTCATTTTTCAGGTATACAAAACCATTTAGGAAACAAAATAGCAATACTGCACTAAGTTATAGAGCATCATGGTACAGGATTCTTCCATTTACAGCTTAAACTGTATGATGGAAACTGAATTAGTCATAGTGCAATTACAGATAGTGTGTAATAATAATAATAATAATAGGCCCACATTAAACCACACCACCTACATTGGATATTATCGAATCTTACTGCAATATGTATTCTGTGTAGCACTATTTAGTTACTCTATATAACACGCTACAGTGGGCATTTGCACGTCACACTGGGTATTTGTATATTGCATTCTTTTGGCTTTATTATTGTACTGTTCTCAGCTCAGGGATGCTGCTGGAAATGTGAATTTCCCTTTGGGGATGAATAAAGTATCTATCTATCTATCTATCTATAAGTAAAGATAAAAGTATAAATTTAACGAAAAAGGGGGAAGTCCTGCCAACATGGTCCACAATAACCATTTGTGATGACAGATTATTCAGACTAAAATGTACTTGAATACATGACAGATGAGGAAATTCCTGCAAATCGTTATACAGCCTTCCAATTTCACTACAGGTACTCCGGTTGCTAGGACACCGTCTATTCAGTATGTGAGATTCAGCAAAATGTCAAAGTCTAAGTTTGGCCATAACGGGAAGAGCCAACTCACAGGGCACTGGTGGTTTTTCTCTGTACACATTATTGTATGGACTACCCACACAAATATAGACCGAGGTGTGGTCAGACCTTAACCAGGTAACGAAGTCTTTGCTCAGAATGAGTACAGTGCTGTGCGCTAACGGGTGGTAAGGAAAAATACATAAAGTAGTTCCCCCATAAGAATGTATTATTGTATAATAATACATCTTAAAAAACACAAAGTCTCCCAAAGTCCAAAATCAAGAGCTTTCAGCTGGTACAAAATGCTGCAGCGAGGCTTTTAAGTAAGATAAGAAAGTTTGATCACATTACCCCGATTTTAGCAAACGTGCATTGGCTCCCTGTTAGCTTAAGATGTGATTTTAAGGTTCTGTTGGTAGTATACAAAATCATGCATGGACTTGCTCCCTAACATCTTTCAGATATTATTTCGCCCTATGTTCCGGTCCAGAGCCTTCGTTATGAAAATGCTGGTCTACTAGTTATCACAAAAGCCAAGAAGAGATCCGCAGGTTCGAGAGCGTTTTCCATTCGGGCCCCGGTGCTGAGGAATGCTCTTCCCCCTGAGATTCGATTTGCAACATCAGTGGAACTGTTTAAATCTAGGCTTAAAACACACTTCTATTCTATCGCTTATGAATCGCTGATGTTTTATGTTGACAATATCTGTTTATTTGTTACAGCCTGGTCATACTGGAAGAGGGATTACCTCATGTCCGGTCCCTTCTAAAGGTTTCTTTATGTTCCTCATGTTGAGGTTTTTGAGTTTTCCTTGCCCTCATGTAGGTTTTAGATCAGGGGATGGTGTAATAATAGTCTGTGGTTTGCAATAATATGTGGTCTGTGCAGCCTTTTGAGACTCTTTGTGATTAAGGGCTATATAAATAAACATGACTTGACTTGTGGTGGTGTCCAGGAAAGACAGAAAGCTAGTACGTACAATGTAAGCTTGTACAATGGATTGATCATGAAAAAAATTCCAATCTAGTCAACAACACCAAATTTGGACAATGTCACAGTCAACAACTTTTCAGTTGTGCAAGTTTCTCACGACAATTGGATAACACAACATCCTTTAGAGTCGGTCAAGAAGAGTGAGTGCAGAGTTGACTCTGATTACCCACAATTAAGAAAGATTGGGAAAATTATATCACACTGCGTTGCAATTGGCAAGTTACATTAATAACGTTTAAGATGAAAAAGAAGTATACCGGTGGTCGACTTGATTGAAAGGGACATAATAATTTCACGTAATAATGGATGTGAAATGGGAACAGATTAAATATAAATCTGAGTCATTAAAGTAAGGAAGGGAAAAGTACTCGGATTCACATCGAAAGTGTGAGAGTCTTTTGACCCAAAAGTGGTAACATCTGTGATCAAGCCTTTCAAGCAGAGAATTCAATAAGCCGAGGAAGTGTTTCGTGAACAAAAGGAAGGCCCTAAATGACATTATACGTCCTTCGTACCTCATTACATTATGTCCGAGTGGGTTTTAGGTCAGGTCAAGTCATGTTTATTTGTATAGCCCTTAATCACAGGAAGTCTCAGGTCAAGGAAGGAATGCTGTGTACAGCAAGGATCATGGCGAAATTATTAAATTATCATTAGGTGACATGATCCGCATATATGAATCCGCAACAGCACCACATGTCACATTTTGTCTGGTCAGGTTCAAAAGAATGTTTGCAACATTCTAAGATAGTTTGAAAGACAACAACGGTGGATTTAGAATCGTCACCAAAAGTTGCTCAAGTGGAAAGTACAACGGTGTTCGTACACCTTATTCATTGACAAATTCAAGCACTTTTTGAAGACGTTCAAAAGGCAATTTTCCAATTTCTCCAGTACCATTAAAAATGAAATCCTATGTGAAATGCGTATTTTGCAGAGCTACACATATATATACGTGATTTACATATGCAATATTTAAACTTATTTATCAAGACATATGATTTTAAGATCTTGAGTGAATTGGGACTTTTTTTGTTTTTGAGACCAATCCCTCCCCATATTGTGTTGGGTAAAAACGACTGTAAAATGTAACTTGCATTTTCAGTTGCAGGAAGTGCTTCCCAGTACAATTTACAACTGGGAGAGGCTACCCTAATTTTTTGCAGGGCCCAAAATAAATGTCCATGATTGCTCAGTAATCCTTGAACTTCACAGTGCCCAGTTTAGGTGTAGCATGCACCTGTCCTCTTGGGCATGGCCTGTAGGGGGCAATGATGAGTAATAGATCAGTGCTATACACACCAACGTCAGTTGCAATCACGAGGGAAAAAGAACTGCAATGGCAAAGCGAAGCCACTGGAGAACAGTGTTTGTCAAATTTTTAAGCAGACTTTTTAAGAAACATGGGGACAATTTCAAGCATTTACAAGCACTTCACTCAAAATTAAAGCACTTTTCACTCTTGAAAGCACAACATTAAGTTTTTGTAAAAATAATTCAATCAGCAATAATAGTGCTTGCCGAGTCATACCTAAGACTTATAACATTGGTAAAATGGCGGCGCCCTCTGTTGGCTGCGGCTGCATCGGCTCGCTACAACGGGTCAGGTGTATCGACATTTCGTTCTTACAAAGAATGACAATACAAAGGAAATTATTATTATTATTATTATTATTACAAATGGAAGTCCTACTTGAGACTAGATAAAACATCATTCATCTTCAAACATACCTAAATGTTTTGATCTGTATTAGGTGACAGTTTGAAGGGATTTTGCCTCATAAAAGTGATTCGTGGCTAGTGGTTACTTAAACCTGTCAATCAGATTTGGCGAAAACCTGCTGTGATAAAATTCAGAGTGTAAAGATAATTTTGGACCAAATTAACAGAAGCATGACCACTAAAAATATCTTTAATAAACTAATAACTAGCAACATAGTACAAATGAGAATTGTATGTAGTGTTTTTGTTTTTGAAGTTTGGATGTGCATTGGTCAATTGTATTCAATTGTGATCAATGATATCTTCCAACTGATCAATCAATGCACAAAAAAACACTTTTTTATTCAAAATGTAATACTAGCCTTTACTGTCATTCTAATTACAGTACATTAGTCTGGCGAATCTTATAAATCCTAAAAGAATCACAAAAGATTTGTTTGGGGTGAATGCAACTTACTATTGTGCATGTGCCTAAATATATATCTATACGTACACTATGTATACCCCAAAGAAATATACCCCTCATGGGATAAATTAAGCACCCATTAGATATATCGGAATTTGGTAATGGGGAGGTAAAAAGGAAAAAAAAAACATAATAATTCGCACTAAACCTGCCGAGAAAAGGCCAAATCACCCTCTCCTCCACATAAAGCAGAAAATGATCTTGCAGGAGATTGAGGAGCGATGTCATGGCATTTCCCGTTCACGTCTTATTGCTCTCTGAAAAAAGGCACACATACTTGTCTATCAGGGAGAACAAAGCCACGTAATTGGCTGACTTCTCCCAACTGAGCCACGCGAAGCACAACGTTAATAACAAACTGATGAGAAATTCATTATGGCTCCAAATAAAAACAAGCTCTCCTCGATAAGAGAGCCATATATTTTAATGAGAGTGATGCCTCTGTGTTTTCATTAGGGCGGCTAGGCTTCAAAACCTGAAGACGGGACCTGAGAGAAGAATGCCATTAAGCCAGAGATATTAAACAAGTGGAGAGGCAATCAATAGGTTTTTCTACACAAGTAGAGTGACTCGCCTGGCCGGGCGCTTGCACTCCGGTAGAATTAATTGGGAAGTTTTCTACCTTCTTATTTTGAAACCATAATACTTTAGAAAATGTAGATTTTTGACAGTGATTTTGGGGACCGTTTTATGTACAGCAGACCCCCGGAATACAACATTAATCTGTTCTGAGATGGGGATCGCAAATAAAAATTGCAGTATAGAGGGGATGGAAACCTATGGTAATGCATAGCAAAAGGCAAACCAGATAAAAAACATTAAGAATAGTCCTACGTATGTGTAGTATGGTTATACAATTAAATACAGATGCTCCCCTACTGACGACCATTGGACTTACGTTAAACGGTAGATATGAACCTTTTTTTCCGGATGTCGAAAAATATCCGGACATTGCTGTAAGTTAGATTTTGTATTGTGTGCATCTTTTTCTGAGTAAAGGACAGTACTGTAGTGCTTCTACACGACGCTATATTGTATCTCCAGCGTGCTAGGAACTTTGACATTTTTATTATTTATTATCTCGTGCATCCATTCAATATGGTTAGTGTAAAGTGCAAAGAAAAGGCGAGACGTTTCTTTTGAAACGAAAGTGAAATAAGAAAGTTTGATGCGGTTGAGAAAATGGTTGGATCGCTTTCTTTCGGCCACTCCCTTACATGGAGGTGGACCTCTTGAAGTGTACCTTCCAAAAGTATGTTAAACTCAACTTTATTCATTTTTATAGAGCATATAATGTTATGAAATGTTTATTTTTTTTTTAGCACAAAAAATACAGGTTACTTACACAAGCCTTAAACATACTTATATAAACCTTAAACATACAAAATATAGCACTGACGCAACTTACGAACACATTCAGCTCACGAACGATTCATAAGTTGGGCAGCGTCTGTACCATAAACAGATAAACAAGTAAGGGAAAAACATCTATTTTTTTTTCCTTTGTGTGATGTGACTTGAACTGGTCGAGTGGACTACCTGATATGTCCTGTGGTATACGTTCATGTGATCTACATCAGTGCAACCGGAAAAGTAGCGACCATAGTGAATCTGTAGAATTGACGTGTTCATTGTTGCTTATTATTGTAATTAACCTTGAGAATTTTGGCTAGCATAGCTCTGGTTGGATACTGGTTGTCGTTCGAGGAATGTTCCAGGTTACGTTATTAGGACAATTGTTCGTTGATGGTCAAACAGGACCCATACGCACTAAAGAAAACTAGGTGAAGTAGAGAATGTTATAGGCTAGTGTGACATATCCCGATATTGTGAACTTCATGATACATTCAATGAGTGCCTACTCACAGGGCCAGCTAAAATGCTACAATGGTTAGACTTGACAGGTTTTTATGAGCAGAATCAATTGTCTTTGTCTACATACTTCTAACGTTGGTAACGAGTAGACTTCGTCTTTGATGTATCCAAGACACCTAGTTTATTGAACTACTAGTACTGCTATCTGCTAGGTTAAACTTTCAGTATATCCAAATTAGTAGAGCTTTATTGTTAACTAGTAAGTAAAACACTAAATCAGCATTTGTGTTTTCGATGTATGAGGAGAGAATTGGAGAAAAGTACAAAGAGTTGGTAACTGCCCTCAAGAAGAGACCCAGTGCTATCTGTGTTATAGCTAGTGGGATAAAAAACAAATGTCTGGCCTGACAAGATCCAAGTTACCCATTTACCAATCAAAAAGAAATACGACAATGTTTCTGTATTATTCGTTTAAAATGATTGTGTTCCTGATCACCTAATGTTAACACACTGTGCAGAACAGAGTATCACATACGGATCCGATTTGGGTGATAGGTCTGTTCTATTAGGCCACAATTACCATGTATGTCGCCTTCTCATGGACATTTACTACACTTGCCCTTACAGGTAACCAAAATCAAGAAATTAAATGTCATACACTTTCCACAACAGCCAATAACATAACAGCGTGGATCCATGATAATATCAAATCGCATCTGTTGGACTTAACAAATATGGCCTACTGTCAACATACGACGGGTATGCTTGTGAAGTCAAACGAAAATGATTTATAGTGGGGATATTACTGTAAAGAGTGGTTGAAAAACACCCACAAATTAAAGTCATATCGCCATAAGGTTGGGTGACCAATATTTGCAGGTCTACTGTACAAAACACTGCTTGTCCACTTTTTGCTAACATTTGGTGCGCCAGATGAGGTAACAGTTGCTATTCGATCAGCACTTGTGTGACATCAAATGTGTCATAAAAATGAATGGAATAAGATGGATCGAAATTTAAAAGGCACTTATCTGCTCTTTGGAAAAATAAACCCTATTCACATCAAGGAATTTAAATACATGCCAAAGTGCACTAATGTAACCAATCACAAATAGAGCAATGTTCACACCTTGATAAGCGCCAATTCCACGCTTTGGGTTTCCAAACACAATAAAACGCATCCTTGCTTGTTGGAATGTTAAAAGCATGGGCTATTCATGCTTTCAAATGGACATTTTGTTCATGAAACCAAAAGCGCTACCTTTAGAGTCTATTGAACCACTTGAAAAGGCCACTGATACCAACAAAGAAGTGGATCCGCTGAGGCTGGGCATCGGCTCACTGGTTAAACGACTTATTGAGAAGAACGCTCACTCCCAAACATAATGAACTACTAACCAACTCAAATCGAATAAAACGATCAACAACTGAACGGATGCATGGGTGAAAACTACAGTGGTGTGCCTTCAGGGAACAAAGGAAGCAAGTGGATCAAACTAATGTGGACTTATAATCTTTCCCAAACGTCACAAGGATGATCAATGCCATTCTAATGAGATAACATCTGGAACAAAGGAACCTAATAGGGTACAGCTGCCGGGCAATATAAGCTAATGAGAGAACATTTTGCAATGTTAAATAATGCTGCATTCATTTTGGTCCAAGAGTTGAACGCTATAATAAAACACGTTGAATATTTTACATAATGTACCGTATATCTAATTATTCCATTAAGAGAGAGGACAAGAAGTTTATTTTAAACCTGATGGCTTTGGTGTACAACAGGGGTTGGGAACCTATGACTTGAAGCTGACGTAGTGCTCTTAGCCAGAATGCTTCGGTTCAGTGTATTAACAGCTTACTCCTCACTACAGTTTGCAGTCAAGGTGTCACACCAACAGACCCCGTTTTGGCTGTACTTCGCTTAAGAATACTTTATATAGAAGCTCGATAAATAATTTAGGTTCACTGTTAAGACAATTGATAATAAAAACCCACAGAAAAACTGTAAACAGCAAGTAACACCAGCCAAGCACACCGAGCATTTTGATACGAGTTTACATGTTATCAAATCATCTTACATCACAAAGTGAAATAAAATGTGCTGAAAAATTAAGACTGTACCGCAGTTTACTTTACACAATTTTCCTCAAGCGTTCTGTTCTGCATTCTGATTGGCTTAATAGGCATCCTGTTTCTTTTCTGCTTTAGTCTTCCTGCGCGTCAATTACGTTGCTGTCTATGTTGTAAACTTACATAGGGCTTGACGAAACCTAAATTATAGGAACCCGTTGGACCAACAAACATACAGGCTGCCGGGGCGAACATTCAGAGTAAAATGCTTTTTATCGCCAATAAAGTGGGACTTCGTGACTTGCTAAACTTGCTCTGGAGCCACATGTGGCTCTTTTCAACGGGCTGGACGACTCGAGAAAATTTGTCTCAAAGTAGACCAATTTGAGTCATATCCTTTAGGGCTTTGACATCACCGGATCATGACAAAGACGGGTCCTGTTGAAAACCAAATACCAATTGTTGTGAACAGCGATTGCATAGCACTAATTTTTGCTAGGAGAAATTAGAAATGTGCTTATTGACATCCGACTGTTTTGTCGGAGTTGCGTGCTCTTATCAAAAGCTGTCATTGTTTACAGCGTGCATTCCTTTTTTTGCCTTTGCCTCCTTTTAGGAAGGTGATTGTAATTTTTCTTTTGTGTATTTCGCCGCGTGTCCTGCGATTGGTATAATATTGTCCAGCTCCCTGGAAGGGTGCGGGCTCAAAGCTTCCAGTTATGTTTGGTCCAGGTTAGCCCCGTTAGCAGGCGGCTAGCTGTTTTTTTTTTTCATGCATGGGTTCGTGTTTGTTGCTGTGACTGTTTTTAGTTCCCAGGTAACATGGCTGCTTAATGCATGATTTTGGCCAGCCAGCCTTCCGTTTTTCAACCGATCAGTCCCTGTTAGCTATCTGTGTTATTTTTGCCAGTGCACCGCATTTTGGGTGCTTGATATTTGTTGTACCATTGCTACACCCACCTGCGGCACAGCGCCTGGGCATTTTCCACAAAAACTACCAAAACTTGGCTTAAAACACTAAAAACCACTTTGACTAACTAACACGTAAACCAATATAGTGGCTGGCTTGCTCGGGTGCTTATGTACTTCACATGATGTCACAGCTTATCTTGGGACATAATTGGAATAAACCAACTAAATATATAAATAAATACTATGTAAAAAAAAACATGAACTATTTTATCACATTTTGTATGTTTTAGAATTTGGTTATAATTTTAAGCTAATTCAGAGAAAGAAAACTGATACCTTCACCAAATATTATTGTGACACATGTGTCCATATTAAAACTCAATGTATTTGATTTAAACACATCAAATTTAAATGCTAGCTTATTAAAACAGTGTACCTAAACATAAATATGTTTATCTGAAAACTGAGCTTCAAGGTTTCATTTAAGCAAGCTATTAATCAGTCTTTTGAATATTTTGAGAGGACTGCTTTAATGAGTCGATGTTAAATAAACACATTTCCTCTTGTCTTAACCACAAATGTTTTTTGGTAACACAAGTGGTTTGCAACTGAATGGATAAAAGTAAGTGGGTGCATTTGCACACAGTTGTAACGAAAAATAGTACCTCCAAATCCCGCCTGAGCAAAGAAACATGATCCAATTAGATCATTGCTTAGAAAACGGAAATAATGAACAGTGACGTCAAAGAAAACTTCATAATGGTGTTTGTACAAGTCTTTGGTGATCATGGGAAAATATAATTACAACGAACAAAGGACGCTGTGCGGTCCGACATAAAGCATTAGTAACATATAATAGGGGAGCTGACGGGATGAAAAATCCTTTCAGGTTTTGCAATCAGTGTAACTCTATGAATGGTCTGCACATAAAGCTGGATCTACTCATATTCATTAGCTGGTCTTTTCTTTTAAATCTCTTATTGTCAGTGTTCAAATGAAATCATCGAGAACACGGATTTTGTGCTCTGGAATATGGTAGGTGTCTCTGCCTTATAGTGGAGAGCCTCTGAGTTTGAAGATCAGCTCAGGACTTTCTGTATGTAGGTTATTTTTGAGTGACATTTCTTGCATTACAATAACTCATAGGAAAAACGAGCATTATCCACAGGGGTAAATGGTGGTACATTTACTAATTAAATGCCATAACGTATAAATATATTCTGAGAAGCAGTGTTCCTGGGTGCCAAAACGTAAAAATAAGTTGATTTTGTTTAATTACAAAAAACAAAAACTATAACAAAAGGTTTGATGCTGCTCATCTGTAAGTATCAAGCCTCTGAGTATGATTTCATTATGATCACCATTAGATGTCAGGAGTAGCTTTGGTCAAATCTTTGTCCACACATCGAAGAAACCCATCTTCCTAGTGATGCCTCCTGTATTCGGTTAAGGGGGGTGTGTAGGTGGCCCCATTTAGCGAGTAGGCGTAGTGAAGCAGTGTGATGAGACTTGCGACATGTGGACAAATAGTAATAGGCAGTTAACTTTTTTTTACAGATAGTATTCCTTTCAAAAAGAAATTCTGGTCAGAGAGGGATGAAGTTTTGTGCATGTTTGCAGTAATGTGGTAACCAATGCTGTGAAACGCTCTTCCCCTTGAGATTCGATCTGCAACCTCACTGGAACTGTTTAAGTCTAGGCTTAAAACACATTTCTATACTATAGCATATGAATAACCATCGTTTTATGTTGACAACATCTATGTATTTGTTATTGCAACATATATTGCAGGCTGGTCATCCTGGAGGGGGGATTACCTCATGTGCAATCACTTCTCAAGGTTTCTTCATTTTCCTCATGTTGAGGTTTTTGAGTTTTTCTTTACCCTCATGTAGGTTTTAGAACAGGGGATGGTCTAATAATAGTCTGTAGTTTGCAAAGATCTGTTGTCTGTGCAACCCTTTGAGACTCTTTGTGATTAAGGGCTATACAAATAAACATAACTTGACCAGATATAACGCGATTGGCATGGTGACCGTAATCGTGTGAAAGTTTTTCCAAAGTTCATGCATGGTCTATGGACTGTAAAAAAGCCAAAATTATGTTTTTCACCTTGTTTACTACAGTAATCTAAAAACATATACAGCCACAACCAGCACTACCTTGGAAATCGGGATTGCATGCATGATTTGTTTTTTTCCCGTCTTAAACTGTAATTATAGCATAAAAATTATAGCAAATGTGTCTTACTGTGTGGACCACAGGGAAAGTGCATATTTGTATGGATATTGAGGAAACAATGAAGAAATACCATCATCTTTGAGTGCAGTCTACACTGCAGCAGCACTACTCCTTGGAGAGTGGGACGATGACAACAACAACAACGGAAAGGCTCCCAACTAGCAGTAATTGCTTCAAAATAATAGAATTCATTATGGTTATGTTGCTTGTTCAGAAATGCAAACGGGAGGAAAAGGATTCGCTAGAGACTTGGGGCTCAACCGCTTCACTAAAAACCAGGGAGAGATGAAAGGCATAATTCAGATGACAATTTTAGAAGCTTTAACGCGTTTTCATCAGGAGATCCAAAGACGTTGGCATAAAATATTTCCCCTTCTTTTGTTCTTTTTGCCAAGAACTTTTCCCCTTATTGCTATCTTGATTGTTTTTCTGTGCTGGCAATATTTTCTTCTTGGACGGTACTGAGACATTGTGACACAACCTACCACAAAAATTGGCAAGGATGGAGAGGACCAGAAAAAAAATCCACATTAATGCTTAGATCTACAGTAATCCCTTGCTGTTTTGCAGTTTACTTATCCCAGTTTTGCTAATTTTTATCATGCTTGTGTTCTGCATTCTGACTGGCTAAAAAGTCGCCCCTCCCATTTTTTATGACCCTTCTCACCCATCTATTTGAACCTGCTGCCCTTTGGCAAACGCTGCAGGTCGTTTAAAACGAATACTTTTTAAAAAAGTTTTTTTATAGCTGTATTTTCACGACTATAAGACGCACCTAAAAGCCTTTATTTTTTTTCAAAAGCTGACCATGCGCCCTATAATACAGTGCGCTTTATATATGGATCAATATTGAGTCGCAAGGTCTCATAACTAAGCCAGCAGCCGCCGACAAGATTTTCCCTTGTAGGTGAAATAGTCCGCGGTGTATGCTGGGAAATATATATACCAGCGTTTCATTTCCTAACCAATGTGTCAATCATCATTTGAATCGGTCACTATTGGCTAACGTTATTCAAAGGTAAAGCAGGCAGGTACTTTTTGCCATTTAGAGGCTCATATAAGCTAAAGCTGAGCAAAACAAAGCCTGCAATTGGCCGAAAAAGATGAATGTGAATCACATGTTAGGTTGCTCTACGGCATGGAGAAAACATGTTTTACTAGTCTGTATTTGTAAACAGGAATTATGGGGCACGTCCATCGATGCAGATGCTTCTGTGCGGATTTTTTTCTTTTATTTGTCGGCATTATTGCGTGTTTTGGAATGTGTAAATATTTTACACGGTTGGATTTACTACACTTATGGATTTAAGAGGACCGTGGCTGCATATTATTGGTCATAGTATTATTGAACAAGACTTTGGTGAGCTATCCCAGCTTTGTATTTTCCCAGTATCTTGTTTCATACTGATCTTGAATTTTCTGTGATGACTCTACACAATAAAATTCTTACTTTGCTGTCCACGCAGTTGCCAGTGAAAAAGAAAATAAAAATTAAGAAATGGTTGGTATTTCTTGAATCCCAAGAGTTTACCTTTCATAATGATATGTGGAATGAGGCATTTGAGTGATAGGTAATATCAGACACCAGGTCTGAGACACGCATTAGCTTCTTTGCGAGCCGTCGGAATGTTAAGAGGTTAATAAGTTTGAACTATCTGACAGTTTATAGTCCGGTGCGCCTTATGTATGGAACATATACGACAAAACACTATTTTTGGGGGGTCCGCCTTTTAACCAGGTTCGCCTAATAGTCATGAAAATATGGTATATGTATATCCTGGAGTGCCATGTCTAAACAATGTACATTACCTTGTTATAATTAATAAAAAAGATAATTCGATTCTATTCTAAAAGAAAACTGGGGTTGGAAAAAATACGTATCCAAGTATATACTGCATTTTCTTTCTGTATTTGACCTCAACCATTGGTCAAGTGTGTTCAATTCAAGGCCAACGTGTGTGCTCGTCATCCAATCAGCATTAAAAACATCAGCTCTCAAGACCACTCAGGACATAAAGAGACCTGCCGGCCATCTCGACATGATTGGATGTCACCAGGCATGCTGTGTCTCTCACTATCTACAAGGGCACCACCATTTGGAACACTATAGATCTGCCAACAAATTGGCCTCTGCAATATCCTGTAATTGTCTCCCAAAACAAAAGTACTTGGAACCCCATTGGTAGTACAGGCAAACCTCACAACATGAACTTTAGGTAAAACAATTCCAGAGTTGGAAAATGATGAGGATGCACTTGGATTCAGGTGAATAAAGTGAACAGATAAATCATTTCACAAATTACATCAGCCAGCATACTGTAGCCTCTCTAAAATGCTCTCTGAGCATCCGGGACAGAGATCTATGGAGATTAATGTGTAAATAAGTGAAGTTTAACTTATTTTTGGAAGATGGGCTTCAAGAGTTGCTTTTAATGTGAAAAAGCAAAATTGTATATGTCCGTTTTCATGATTTGAATCCAACTTAAAAATGTTATTTGATGTGGTCGTTTGAAAAAAATGGATGTCGTGAACCGGATCGAATCTTAAACAAAAATTGTTTGCAAAATAAATTAAATGTGTCAAAGTTTCACAGATTTTGCTCAGAATTCAAAACTGAGGCATATAGTACCTCAAACTAAGATATTTTTCATCGTATTGGCCATTTATTACAGAAAGAAATTAATCTTTTATCACTCTGATTCTCTCATTCAGTATATCAATGCAACGGGTAAAATAATGCAGTGATGCATTGTGATAAGCATACAGTAAAGACCACAGCATATTGTGCCAATGCGCTTGTTATTTGAGCATAAAGGATGCGCTGTTAGCAAGGGGATTATGCCTATTTGTCTTTGTAGGTCAATCTAATAAATAATTCAAGTATGATTGCATAAAGGGCCTGTCAATAAGGCAGGTTGTGTCGATAGCGGGTAAGTCAAACAAGTGCTTTTTTTTTCTCTAGCCCTGATAGAGGAAGGAAAGCATTACGAGGAAAATATCAAGTGAGCCCTGAAGACGTCATATGTCGAGTAGTAATGTGAATGAGGCAGAGAAAACATGATGAATGTATTTCAAGATTCCCTTTCTGGATGAAAGAAGCAGGGAGTACATACTGATCAGAGCGGTCTGAATCTCCCTAAATGCCATTGAGCTGTTTTACAGTTATAGCCGCCTCTTTTAAAAAACGGAAATATATGTGCAAGTTGAGCAACACATACTGTTATGAGTTAGGCATGGAGAAACCCATTAGGTCAATTCCATAGCAACAACTGCAGCCTGTGTGAGCCCGATAGTCACTTCAGTGAGCATCTACTGCCACCAAGTGCTCCATTTCAGTAAAACAGCTGTTAGAGAACAACAAGCTGGACAGTTAATAATTGAGCTGCGGTCTATATGATACTGGTAAAAAAAGCAAGGCGGCTAAAGTGCATTGCAAAACAGAGTATATTATTAACTATTGAATGACACATAAACTAGGCATTGTTACCTCATTGATTATTTCAGGACTGTGACCCCAGATATTTATCAGTCACAGAACTGCTGTTCCACCTCAAGTTTTTTTGACAAACTCTTGGATTTATTTAGTTTTATTCTATGGAATATTATGTTTTTGTGCACAATGTTTCTATCTATCCAAAAATTCAATACGTCAATCGAGGAGGAAATTAAAAATGTGCTTTTTAAAAAGCTGATGCTTCGATTAATCAAAGAAATAATCGACCAATTCATCGATCATCAAAATTATAGTTAGTTGTGGTCCTGCAGTACTCATTACAGAGAAAAGTAATTGCTTTCTAGGAATGTGTTTCTCTGTAACTCGTTAGTCCAAACACTGCTTAAAACCCATGCCTGGGCGATAACAATGATTATCGTCATAATTTTTACCACAATAAATAATAAAAACGTTCAATAAAAAATGATTATTTAAACTGTAATTACCACCCG
Organism: Urocampus carinirostris; assembly: GCF_059441175.1. Lineage (NCBI taxonomy): Eukaryota > Metazoa > Chordata > Actinopteri > Syngnathiformes > Syngnathidae > Urocampus > Urocampus carinirostris. The sequence continues at coordinate 34,613,567 of NC_142357.1, read as the reverse complement.
GCCACCGGCGAAAATAAGGGCGCTAATGCAATGAAAATGCAAGTTCCTGACCAACATTCAGGAGACAAAGAAGTTGAGGAGGGCCAGCCAATCATTTTGCAGGAATAGCTGCTCACACAGTGGAAGCGAACGGACTACTAGACAGTCAAAAAGAGCGATAAAGAGACGAAGGACACCCAGGAGACCCACTCGAAGTGTACTGAGTCGTAGACAGAAGAGAGTTGTTTGGAGGTATTTTGGCTTTTGATTTAGAATAAAGGTTTTAAAAAAACGGTAAGATGCACTGCAAACTTTGCCGACAACATGTGCTAACCAAGACGGGCAACATGACAAACTTGTTCCACTATTTAAAACGGTATTGCCCGCTAGGATACACCGAACATAAAACAATTCAGTCCCAAATGAGTGCTAGCGGATGTTAAATAAGCACCGGGCCTGTGTGCAACAAACGGCTAGCAAGGCGCTACATGCGTATACCTGCAACCAGCTCCCCCTATGAGAAGGTTGTTTAATCAATGTCCCTCATATTTGTGAAATATGTAATTTCTCACGATGTGTCTTTGTTCTGACCTTAAATATTGGTTAAAGCAGCATCTGATTTTTTTTCAACACTCAAGTTTTTAAATTAGACATCCAGTCCAGAGCCTTTGCTCTGAGAATGCTGGTCTACTAGTGATCCCAAGAGCCAAGAAGAGGTCAGCAGATTCGAGAGCGTTCTCCATTCGGGCCCCAGTGCTATGGAATGCTCTTCCCCCTGAGATTCGATCTGCAACCTCAGTGGAAATGTTTAAATCTAAGCTTAAAACACACTTCTATTCTATAGCATATGAATAACCTTTATTTTATGTTGACATTTAAGGGGATGGTGTCATAATAGTCTGTAGTTTACAGTAGTCTTTGATCTGTGCAGCCCTTTGAGACTCTTTGTAATTAAGGGCTATACAAATAAACATGACTTGACTTAAAATGTCAAAGGAAAAAAAAGACATGATAATTATCGCGATAACTATTTGATCCTGACCGATAAGAAATATTTAAATCATAACAGTTTGTGTCATATCGACCAAGCATGACGATAAATAGCAGAAGGGTCTAAGTATTATTTTGTGACACAATGCTACCCCATGTAAGTGCACCTTGGCAAAACTACAGCCAGAAGTGAGTGCCATCAACCCCAGCCACTAATGGCACCAACCATGTAAATCTTTACATACTATAGTACACATTCCCTCATGGGTGGTCCTCAAAACCGAGTCACAAACCTGATCAAGCATGGCAAATCAAAGGCGATATCAAAAAGCTAAGGAGGCAAACAAAGAATTTGAGGGGAGCCGTCAACCGTAAAACATGGGGATACACAGAATTTCACAGCCGTGTGAACGGTTAAAGCAGATGCGGCGGGATGTGATAGCGGATGCATACAGAGAGGCGAGCTGTAAAAATATGCTATAAACTTTATGAAGCTTAATGCGGCCCTGCAGCACCCTCCTGCTGGGCTTCGTGTCGACCGGCACGCCCAGTGCGGAACTGAACTGTGGGGGAGAGATGTACTACCCAGAGCATAGCCGCTCCTCACAGCCTCCGCCCGTGATGTGTCGAAAACGCATCAAATTCATATCCGGGCTGTGCCGGGAATCAAAGTCCTCCTATCTGCCCTTCTTCAAAGGCCAACAAACACTCTACCCCTCGCAATGGTTGATGACAAGACGTATAGTCATACTCACGGACACACGCAGCGGTGCGCAAACACACACTGACACGAGCATAAACAAAACCTAAAGCACTGACGCGTATTTCAATCCAATATCGGTGTGCTGTGACCACTTCAGCTCTTTATGCTCCTCTCATCATCTAGATAGGCAGTTCAACTGATGGAAGAGGAGCACTTGTCTCCACAGTATGTTTTACACAATGGGATGGGTGAGGTGAAAGGACAGAAACGAAAAAAGAGACCCCAAAAAGACGATATTAGTGCTAAGTTTCTAATGCAGGGTTGGAAAAACCACAGCCCGCAGGTGAGTGCGGCAGGCTTTTTCATTTGCTTTATTCCGATTTTAAAATCTTCGTTCTTTTTGGAAATTTCAGTTCGTTTAGCGATTTGCATACTCAGCAGCCGATCAGAAAACCGCATCGAATAACTTCGTGCTTCCAGACTTTTCCAGGCATTATAAGGTCGCGCATTTGCATAGCATTTTCCAAAGTAGACGCACAGAGAAAACAAGTGGTTAGGAATCAAGCCAAAAGCTCAGCCCCAGAAGAAAGATTCAAAAGAAGCTAACAAAATGTATGACGAGACAAAACGTAAACGTAAATTAAAAGCATCGTGGAAAGAGTTCACGCGGCTTGTAGCAGACGACGCAACGCTAACAGATGAGTAAACACAGGTACATACTGATGGCAGATGGAAAACAGCGATGTCATATACATGCAATGACTATTTTAAGTAGATTTATACTAAACTTAAGTGTTGTTCTGTTATATATTCTGATTATAAATCCTTAATACTTTGCAACAATGTTTTTTTTTTGCGTTTAGTCGTCTCATTGTGTTTTAAGTTGTGAAAAATGGGGCAGGCAACTTTATGGCTGGTAACCTTTTGTTACAAGTTTCAGACACTGCATAATGATTGACATGTTAGGCCCGACTTGGGCCAAAATTCGGGTCGGCTTGGGGGTTAAGATATTACCTTTGCCCAAACCATACAGTTCTCATTATCGATAAATATGACCATGTCCACATTCTTTGAATTTGATCCCGGCATGGTTTTTGGGAAAAGTATGCCAAATTGACCAAAATATCTCAGCTCGCATACTGAAAGAACAAGCTATTTGCCAACGGGAATGGAGAAAGATGGTTGTGATTAAGTTTTGGTCAACTTGGGGCATAACCAGCGCCTGGCTCCTTCCTAACTCTGATCAAATGCCTGTATACGAGCCAAGTAAGCTTATGAAGGGAAGACATGCGGCAAGTTGAAAACCTTTTTTTTTTCGGGATTTCAGGCAAGCTATTAAACAGGTCGATCAGATTTGATGCTGCATGCGTCCTTGGTTCTTTCAAAGAGCTTCAATGAAAAATTAATCAATTGTGTGGCTCTGCACAGTCTGTGCCTGTGCGCCACATAAATTCTATTTAAAATCAAGATCAAGGAAACTTGTTTTGGAAGAGTATAAAATGTTTTCTCTGCTTAAAAGCATACTTCAGCTAATTTCATATTTGAAAAAAAATTGAAAGCAACAGGCCAGAGTGTTGGTGAAAAGTTGGTGATAAAATGTGGAAAAGGTTTGTTTACAACGTAACGCAGAATGGGTTTTGAAATGAATCATTTCAGGGCAGAATTCAACTCTGCAAAATAAAGAAGTCCAAATTACCTCATCGTGTTACTGCCCCATAAAAAGACAGGTGAAGTTATGTGTGTCTTCTAAATTAAATAATAATTCGTAAAGTGGTTGCCAATAATTGGAGATAGCCATTAGAAATAGAAAAAAAATATATATACATATACAGATGCTCCCCTAGTTACAAACACCCGAGTTACGAACAACGGTACATGCGTGTTGAGAGTTGTTACTCTCTCGCTGACTTTAAAAAGAAAAAAAAATATATATATATATATATATATATGTTGAAAGACGGTGAGTCGTTTTGGCAACAAGAGACCTAGTCCTCAAAAAAAAACGGAGGTCACCTCAACGCAACACGAATTGTACTAAACTATCGCAATGTGAATTCATACAATTCCTTTCTGTCTCCGTCTATTATCCAACTGTCATTGTCCTTCTGCCTCTCTCTCTCTTTCTTAAAGTGTCGCTCTAGATTCTTAAAGATGTACTGCTGTTGTGGTTTATGGCCCGATTTTTAACCCGTCAAAATCACAGACGGACAGAAAATTTTCCAGTCAACTTCTTAGAAGAAATTTGTCAATGTTGGAAAATTGTCAGTTAGTGTAACCATAGTGGCTTTATATGAAGCGCCATCGTCCCCTACTGGTGGCAGTGAAGAGGACAGCTCTACTTAGAAAACCAGCTCTTTTAGTTCGGATCACTCAGAATATCCGGCTCTTTCGGCTCCCAAACGAATCGACAAAATTGTTGTTTTTTTAGTGATATATTATCAAAAATAAATAAACTAAATGTATTCGTAAAATAGTAAGAGTAAATAGTAATTTCATATATATTTTGTAGGGGATCCCTGCAAAACACATGAAATATATATATATATATATATATATATATATATATATTTTTATTTTTTTTGTGTGTTTGTATATGCTTTTTACACACTGGACGGATTTAAAGTTATAAACCAACACAAAATCCCTTAAAATTCAAAACAATACAATATAAATTAAAAATATTAACTTTTCAGTGCTATAAATAAATGATTAAAAGCAAATCAATGAACTAATTACAATTAAAATCTAACAAATTCAGACACAAAATATGAATTAAAATGGGTAAAAATAAAAGCAAAAGTCTATAAGATTGAAAAGATCGAATGTACTCTGCTTCGGAGCAATCAATGTCATGAAAACCAGTCTGCTTTTTAGACATACAGTACTTTCTTTTTTAGTCTTCTGTATTGAACTCAATTAGTACCCAAACTTCTAGAGCCCTTGTTTGTAAACAAGTTTGACGTAGCCAAGGTGCGCACTGTTGAAGCAGAATGGCAGAATTTCTGTCAGTTTATAGCAGCCCAATTACACAAGATCGTAGGTCATAGATAGGGACAGCTTAAAAGGGCACACAGTATGTTCTAGCATATATATAGTATATATATTACATTTTGTTAAAAAATATAGGCTCTGATTCTATCATAAATCACCACTCCTCCCAAGTCCTATCAAATGAAAAGTGAAATATCGAGTTTGTTTCCGGCGTGGTACTTCAAATCAGGTTAATCTTTTAGGCCTGGGTGGAGATTTATCACACAAGGGCCTAGGTTAGGTGAAGATTTTTTTTTTTTAAACCCGATCTTTCATCAGTGGGACTAATTCAATTCGATGTGGTTCACAAAGCAGAGATTGTTAATGTTTGCTGTCATTCATACTCATCTGGTAGAAAACCTTTCACTACTGTATATGTGCATTTGTTTTTGAAAATCTGCAGTAAAAGAATATAAACCTATCTTGGTACAGATTTTCTGAGGTCTAAAACTGCTTTTCTTACACCCCAAACAATATTTTATAGAAGAGAATAATACAATGCGGGATCTATCGTTTGACCCCTAAGTCATTCGAATAACATATTTTTGAACGTGTCGTTTCCTAGCAGTTGGGTTTCGCGGCGTCCCACCAAACAGACAAAACTCCATTTGTTATCCTTTCTGTGAATTGTGTAGCACTCATCTCATCTCAGCAGCGTGCCATCCGAGCCTGTCGATGGGAGTGCGCAGAGGGGGGAGTCTGCTTCCACAGTAACACCATAGGAGTTTCTGATGGACTGTTACAAGCTGGCCCTTGACTTGTGACGTAAATCAGAGCAATCTTTACAGGGAATAATGCTATAAAAGCATCAAAACTGTCAGCGGGTAGCTGCGATGCAGCGCGGAAGCTAAGGAATCCGGTTTGAACACCTGCGGATGTGTTAAAGGATGAGCAGGTTCCGTAGTTCCTGTGCATTCTGCTCAGCTGTCGCTCAATCGTGAGGTGGAAGCGGCGTTCGAGTCTTAGAAATGTTGCACATTTGCACGCTGGTCAAACTGGATTAGATCCAATTTACACCTTTCTCTATTGCGAGCTCATTCTCTAGCGGGAGAGCAGAGAATGTCAGAGAAATTTCATGCCTGAGACAGAGGAGTTACAGTCCCACGTTCGCTGCAGACAATCCTAGACGGCTCCCTCCCTGCAGCATAAGTGAGAGTGCTCTATCCCAATGACACACACTGACAGCGTGAAAATGGGAATCTGCCAGCAAAGCAGGGAGTTAACTGTGACCAGCCCACCAGCTAACCAGGCTAAACACGCTCAGCTTCTGTCTGCTCTTGTGGGCTGATTAAACAATGCCAACTCACAGTTTTAACAAGTGCAGTGCTTTAAAGCTTGAGCATTTGTTACCTGTGCTATTTCTAAATGTCTTAACTGTGATAGTGACATTTTATCTACTTGGATCCAGAGAGCCTGTAGGATAAAATTGCATTTTTCCTTTAAGCTTTAGTAAAGGCGGGGTGCGTGGTTTAAAGTGTCCTTAAAATGTTTAAAATTAAATATTTTCTTGATTAAGTATGTGTTCAAAGTGCCTTTATATATTTATTCCACCAAGCCTATTTAATTTTATCTTAGTTTTAGCATCATTGTTCCATCCACGCTGAAGGGGAAGGAGGCAGGGTGTTGTGGGGACAGACTGATATCGCTGGTGTTGGTCGTGGTTGTTTTAAGTTCCAGGATGAAAATGGTGAAAGTAAGAAAATGACGGTTTCAAATACAGTCAAAATGCAAAAAGATGGAAAAGGAAGAGTTTTTTCAAACCCATCTAAGAATTTCACATACCTGCAGGTGCAACAAAAGGAGGCGCAATGATAAGTTCAGCAAGAAGATGGCAGCAGTAATTAAAACATTTTGAAGTTACAAAACACCACTTTTAAGCTTCCATGCCTCGCAAGCGTCAGGTCAGGCTTGTATCGTATCGTATGCTTTATTACACTGGAGAAAAATCTTTCCAGATAACTTCAACACATGTTTGACAACACAATAATTAACTTAGATGCTTGGGATACAGCGTCCCAGCTTTATGACAATTTCACTTTAAGGTGTTTTTTGGCCGCTCTTTACGGCATTTACCCCAACATAGAACATCAACAAGAAATTATTTAGCAATCCCGAAAATTAAAAGATTTCAATCTTTGTGTTTGTTGGTATGCCTGTATGCGATTTGTCAACATCTTACACAAAGCTGGTCTGCTATTGGTTTGCGCCACAGCAACGTAAATGAAATACCTTCCACAGTGCTTTCTGTCTTTTCATTCTGTTTTCTTTGAAAATACTTTGCAAATAACACAGCACAATTCAATACTGTATTCTTTTGTAATGTATTCAATCTCAATTGGTCCCAATGCTTGCAGTGATACGAAAGGGAGAAGCAAAAACATGATAACAATGAAAAGGAAACTTGTGATTTTTAAGAAATATAAAGAAGGCGCAAAAATGGCTCCCGACTAAAGCAAGGAAATATTTGAATTTAAGGTCTTGAAAATTCTTACAAGTGAAGGTTTTTTGTTTCATTTCTCTTCCTCCTCTGCATCCGCTCGCTACCTTACTTGACCAGCTCAAGAAATGTTAATACAAATTCATTTTTCTGTTATGATAAATGTATTTAATCATATGCAGACATATTCTGTATAAGTAGTACTAGCTATATGCAATTTGGTAATGATAGGTTTTTTTATCTGGGGTACCAGAGGTTCAAAACTAATTACGACAGGTTTCTATCCCCCGCTATATGTCAGTTTTACTTTGCAATCCCCACCTCTATCTATCTGTCTACCCTGATCATATCATTTGAGAGGGGTGACCGACAGCAAGCCAAAAACACACAAAAACAAAGAAAATTTTAAAAAAGGGAAAAAGTAGCAAAAAAACACACACAAAAATTTTGGACCATGGCCAACCCAAAGCCCAAACACCCAAACAAGTTAAGCACCTCGACACCCAAGTCGGCCATGCTTTCGTCCCTCCAGATAAAACGTGACACAAGAAAACAACCATGTCACTCATGTCAGGGTGACACAAGTCAAGTCATGTTTATTTGTATAGCCCTTAATCACAAAGAGTCTCAAAGGGCTGCACAGACCACAGATTATTGCAAACCACAGACTAGTATTACACCATCCCCTGATCTAAAACCTACATGAGGGCAAGGAAAAAACAACAGACTGTTCTGTTCAACAGCAGGCCCCGACAGCTTCACTGGTTTACCCCTGCCGTATCATACAGGTGCCCTGCCCATCCCTTAGAACGCGTCTAAACATCCCACTATCCTTTTACAACACCTCTCCACTCATACCTTTCATCAACAAATGCTCTAGCTTCCACTAAATTTAGACCTCTTTCCTCCAGTGGACTCATAACACCAGCCATCCACGTCAATTGCGGCCTTCCTCTTGGTCTCCTTCCAATACCCACCCCAGAACAGATTAATGTCGTATCCCGGGGTTTTATAGTACATCCAAGAAATGATGTCTCATTCGGCCTTCTTCAAAGCACCTTGAATTTCCAACATGCAGTCAGGATCCTGGCTGGGCCGATTATGTCATATTCCTTTTACTGAGCACAATGCGGCCATTTTCGAAGAATGGAGAGAAACTTCACCCACATCAATACGAGCAACGTTAAGACCCCGCTCTTCACCCACGCAATAAACAAACACAAAAGAACAGTCGGACAAAGGATGGAGAAATTGCAATCGATAAAAAAAAAAAAATATCCATGTGAAGTGGCTCTAAAGGAGCGATTGGTCTGAGAGCATTGGCAAAGCAAAGGCTGCGGACCGCAAGCTCCTTTACCTTGTCTACAGTCTGGCATTAAATGCTCAAACCACCTAAAAAGGCCAATGAAATGTCAAAAGAAAGCAGCCGTGGACATGTTATTGATGTTTTGGTTTCTGAAAGCACTCGAATGAAAACGCTCGAGATAAAAATCTCTATTCCAAAATAGCAGGGAAAAGTGTTTCACATCAGTTCAATAATTAAAGATTTGGGTGAACAAACAAATCTAGAGAATGTACAAGAATGTTACCGAGGTTCATACACTGTTTCCATGGCCAAATTCAACACTTTTCAAGGACTTTCAAAGCCAATTTTGCAATTTCTCAAGGACCATGAACAGACGAAATTGTATGTGAATCATGTTTTTTTGCAGAGCAGAAAATATATCTACAATCTACACATGCCATTTTTAATCTTGCATATGCGTTTATCAAGACATATGTATTTTAGATCTTGAATAAAGGTGGAAATATTTGCTTTTGAAATAAATCCATCTGGATATCGGTGTTGGGTATAAATGACTGTAATATGTAGCTTACATTTTCAGTTGCAGGAAGTTCTTCCCATTGCAATTTACCACTGGGAAACGCTACCTTAGTTTTTACATCGCCCTAATAAATGTCCCTATTTTGTAAGTAATCCTTGCATTAATACACATTTCGTAGGGCCCTGTTAGGAGTAGCATGCATATGTCCTCTTCGGCGCGATCCATAGGTGGGGATAAGACACTTCATATGACCCCGCCATACAAACTAATGCCAGCTGCAGTTAATCACAGGGGGAAAAGGAATCCAAGGGAAGATACAAGCCACAATCAGACTTGTTGAGACATGTGGCAACAAATTCAAGCACTTCACTGAAACATGACATGAGAATTCAAGCATTTTCAAGGATTTCAAGCACGCATACAAACTCCGAGTACTGTGTTTATGTAGCCACAGAAAAAGCAAGAGTCTGAATAAAGGGGTCACCAAACTTTTTTGAAGCTGAGAGCTACTTTTTTTGTTACCGATTAGAGTGAAGGGACTACTAGTTTGATATAAGTTATGTTATTACTAAGTTCCAATATTTTATTACAAGGTTGCAATTAGAAGTAGGGTCGAAGTAAGCTCAGTCAACCCTAAAAAAATTGCAAGTGTAGAGGCTCTTAAATATACATTAGAAATGATAGTCTCATTTTAAAAATAATTTTGGAAGAAACGATCATGTATCAAAAGATGAATTATCATGCCAGTTAGAAATCTAATTTCCCAATGAAATCCCAATGACTCAACAATGATGAGCTGTATAACAAAACCGGCCTACCCAGGGGATTTTAGGGGGCTACCTGAGGACCTCAAACACCCAAGTTGGTGACCCCTGTTCTAAATTCTAAGGATTGCCAATTGTGATTTAGTTTACTCTCAAAATTAAAGCAGAAAATGCTTAAACATAATTTACTGTGCAAAAACACATACTTTTTCTTAAAGATGAGTATGTTCTACTTGAGAGTACTTGATATAAATGGTGCATTCAGACAGAATATTCTAAAGCACAGGTGTCAAACAGGCACCCTGCGGGCCGAATCAGGTCCGTCAAGGGTTTTATTCCGGCCCGTGAGACAACATCCAGAGAAGCACAAGAGAAAAATCAGCTGTAGTTGGAATTATGCCCACTTGATGCTGACTAAACCAGGCGCCACTCGCAGGTCAACTGGAGCTACTTTACTCTCTATCTCCCTCCCTCACTACATCCACATCTCTCGCTATATACATCATATACCTGTATATGTATATATGAATCTCTCTCTTTCTCTATAGATCTCGCTCTCTTTCTCTATAGATCTCTCTCTTTACATATCTCTCTCCTCTCAGTCTCTCATTTTCTCTTCCTTTATCGTTCACTCTCTCTTCTCTCTCACTCTTTTTCTCTCTGGCTCTTGCTTTCCTTTTCTCTCTCTTCTTACTTCTCCCATTCTTATCATTTCTCCCCGTCTTTTTCTCACTCGGTTTCACTCTCTTGCTTGCTGTCTCTCTTTTACTCTCTCTCTCTCTCTCTCTCTCTCTCTCGCTCTCTCCTCTCTCTTGTTCTCGTCTTCCTATCTTTTGTTCTCTCACCCAGCTTATCCCCCTCTTCCTCTCGGTGTTCTATCTAATTTTCTCTGTTCTCTTTTTCTATCAAGATTCTTCCCATCTTTCCTTCTCTCTCACTTACTCTCTCTCTCTCTACTTAATCTACTAGCCCAGCCCCAGTGAGAGTTTTTTTTCTACCATCTGGCCTTTGAGCTAAAATGAGTTTGACACCCCTGTTCTAAAGCATACATTGAATACAGTATCCAAATAGAAATAATGGACTACTTACCGCAACTTTGCTCCCAGTTATCTGCATGCAGCAATCAGCGGAGAAGGTTAATGTGCAAAAAAAAACAAACAGCAGTCATAAGTAGGCCAGACATTTACACATTGAGGCATGAGTGTTAACTTGTCTGATATTACAAAAAAATGTCTATATAGCATAATACACATGACGTCTCGTTTGCCATTAGAAGCACATCCGGAAGAAAATGTCTGTTTAGCTGCTATACATTTCCAGATGTTTCAGGTGTTAATAAAAGAGGCAGGTGAAAAGAAAATACATCATGCAAAACGTTCCAGCATTGCATTTCTATTGCTGATATAGACCTTAGAATTAATGCATAATGGTAACAACTGTGGAAATTACAATGACTGTTTTACTGTTTGGTTTTGGTATGCTCTTTTTGATATATATATGCAAAGATTGGGTGTTACTTCTTTCGGATTGGTGAGTTTATTTCTGTTTTGTAAAAGACAACTCATTGACGTGCATGTCAAGACCAGAACGGAGACAGGACCCACTTGCGTTGCGTTTTATTGGAAGAAAGAGAAAGGGTTGCACCCACGATCCGGTGATTGCTGGACGCGGAAAGCAGGTCGGTCTGATACTCGGATTGTGCTCCGAACGCGGAAGGGGATCTTCCGTGGCGAGCGATGGCGGTGTCGGGGACGGAAAAGCGGGTCAGTAGCCGGGACAGGAGAGCAAAAACGTGGTCGGGTCGGAAGCGAGTTGTAAGCCAGAATACGAGAGAAGACGTGGTCGGTGACAAAAAGAGGTCGAAAGCCAGGACGGGAGAGTAGTCGTGGTCAGGAAAAAACGGGTCTAAGCCGGGGAACAGACGGGAGCAAAAAACGGGACAGGTGGGAGTCAGGGTCAAAAAAGGCTTGCCTAGTGTTAAATGAGGTTCGCAGACAGACTAACAAAAGGGGACAGACAGGACTGGGTATAAGTACTGGTCGGGAGCCAATCCGCGGCAGTTGGCGCCAAAGGAGCGGGCACAGTTGAGTCAGATCAGTAATCATGACAGGGCAACATCGTGTTCATTTCATCTGAAGCGACATATTTATATTGCGCTTTTATAAGCCTCCCTTGTAGCATCTTTTCGCCTTTTTCTTATTTTTTGTCTCTCTCTGAATCTCATTTCTTTGTTTTCTAGCGAGACGTTTCTTTCCCCTCACAAGAGTACATTTTACGGGAGCCGTCACCTAGCGCGTATGTGTGTCTGAGGCATTACACACGAGCTATGTTTTGTGCAGACTCAACTAATGTATGTAAATCTAGAAAGAATTTCCACAGTTGATGCCATACAAAACTTTTAAAGGAAGCTCTGGTCATAGACACAGTCATGAAATTGCACACTTAACAGTGAGGGAGGATCTTAAAGGCTTTTAGTCCAACATGTATGTGTTTGGAGCAAATATATTATTCTGGTTAGCAAAGTGTTGTTTTTATGTCCATAACGAAAAATAATGGTAATGTTTCCGCAGTAGACCCCAGAAATACAGCCTCAGCGCCTTTTGATTTTTGCGCTTTATGGTATTAAATACGATGTTCTTTTGGCCGCTTTTAGGTTTAACGTGGCCAAAACCGCAACTGTGTTGTTTGTGCGGAGGGCAATGCAAGGTATGTCTCTGATATTGGTCAAAATCCTATAAATTTCTCCTATTAACTGAACTACCTCCCACAACGCCTTTATCTGTCTTAATTTAGCTCAGAATCTTCTGTGCTTTGTAAAGATTTTGCAAGTAGGTGATACAAAGCAGTATTATTTGTACTTTATTTGCTATGAGTCTCAAGACTTTTAATGATGCTAGAGGGAGAGGAACAAAACACGATAACCATGGAAAAGAAGGTTGTGATAATCGAAAAAGTTTCATAGCCCATTAGCAAAGGGGACTCTGTTGAAAAATAAGGAGGCGATTATAAAAAGATTTTTTTTAAAGGGTACGACCATATTCGCAAGTGGGAGTCTAAAAATAATTCTTATTTCTAATTCGCCGTCTCCATCTCCCCCCCCCCCTCTGCATCCACCCTCCACTCAACTTGACCACCTCATCACAGCGAAATAATATTACATTTTACCTTCAAATATAGATTTATCTGTCATGTTATTTATTCAGAAGCACGTGTATTACATATAAGTATGGCTTACTGTGAAGTATTTTGTCAACTTAATAAGTCACAATTTCCTGCTAAACATTGGGAGATTTTGGAGGCATGTGATCCAAGAATGAAAAAAAAAATTTGGGGTGAGAAATAATTGGAATGATCGTGTATGAAGGAACGTGCGAATGAATGCAAATGGAACACAAATGTTGGACAATTCTCTTAAGACCCTCCCCGTCATGCACCTCAATGCAGCAGAGTTTAAAATCAAACATGAAATTAATCACGGGACAAACACCATCTCAAAGAAAGGAGTTAAAAGAGTTTCAGGAAACCGAAGAGCTTAAAAAGGGGTTGGTGAGCATTACAAAGGCAGCAGATAATGAAAGCAGGTGAAGGACAAGGTGTTCATGCAAAGCTGATGGTCAAGGACGTCCGTAAGACGCGCTGCTGCGAAGCGCAGCCGGGTTCTTTTTCGGCTGAAACGCGGCTCCTATTCAAATGGGTCAATGTGCAAATTTCGCCCGTGGGGGATAAAAACAATTCCTTTAGGTCGGTGGGTGTTATTTGCGAGAATCCTGCAGAGAAGTGGGAAGCGTTTCTCAATCTTGTCTGGTGATAGAAAGGGGGCTATTCATGAGAGGGAGGAGAACGGAATAAATACTGCCTCGACTTTGAAAGACGTTTCGACTTGGGAGAGCAAAATAAACTATTCCACTCAGCCTGGATCACTCTTTGGACCATATTTATAGACGGTGTCTCACTTCTATACTGAACATATAGTTATATCCAGAAAACTTGGGGAAAAAAATGCATTTTTCCCAGTACCCAGACCTCGGTGCATTTGAACTCTGAAGCTAAATCGATGCCGGGGCAATAAAGTGTAAATGTGGCATTAGAAATTATACGTCTCTTCGCTTACTGGAGTTAAAAAAAGAGGCAGACTCTAGGTGGATTTTGGAAACCATGAACAACTGAGAAGAAATGCAAAGCTAGAAAAGCCCAAAGCCAAGTTGCAACGAGGCAAATAACACCAAGCGCCAACAGAAAACCAACACAGCAAAATTCCTGCATTAATCAATTGGCTTCCTTTTATAGAGAAATGTTCGCCCTAAAATGCAAAACACATTTCACCAACCGTCATTGGTTGTTAACATTACCGCCAAAATATATATATATATATATATATATATATATATATATATATATATATATATATATTACGAGATGATCAGCGGTTTATGAAAGTGTAGTGTTTTTAAGGATAATCATTTCATTTTTTGCAGATGACAGGGTGTACTTACATTATTCAATACAGAGGCGCAACAGTTTTTGTTCTTTCAATCATTTATTTACCTTTTTCGGTTGGAAATTCCCAAAATCCTCAATTTCAGCAATCCAACAGTATTTTTTCCTAATTATCTTAATATTAAAAATGTTGTAGACTAAGCGTTAGTTTGAGATAGATGATCACTAACTCTGTGCCGTCTCCCATCCCCCTTGTTTGTTTTTTTTTATTATTGATATATGTGTGTATATGTATATATGTGTGTGTTTGTATGTGCATGTATGTTTAGATAAATATGTATGCATACACTATCCATACTGTTATATTTATTATTATTTCTACTTAAGTCCCCCCCCTTTAGTTTTTGGGGATATGAATGTGAATAATAAGCCCAAATCTAATTTGTAATCACCAGTCCTTGATGACATAGGAATAGGTATTTGATTTTTTATTTTCATCATCACTCTATATTACTCGCTGTAGCCTGGTGTACATTGTTTTTGCTGAACTCTTTCCCATACTGCTCCATTACGAAACAGTAAACAGAGGGAATGTGAGTAAAAATAGTGTGATGGTGAGATGCATTTTCCTTTGTCATCTATAATCGTAGTGGCCGCGAGGTTAGCATTCGGCGCTCTTACCGCCGCAATTCGTGTTTGAATCCCAGCAATATTTGTTGACTCGATTACAAGTATATACTACCGTAATACCTAAGGCTACCGCACACCCTAACTTTAAGGTTTTTTTTGGGGGGGGGAAATTGCGTGTAAACGTGAAGAAATACGGTATGAGCATAAAATAAGCCTTTTTTGTATATATAGTTCCGTCCGGTACCAAACAATCCAAGGTACCAGTCTGCAGCCCGGTGGTTGTCAACCACTGTTGTAGTGTATTTCATAGAAAAATTACAATTGTAACGAAACAAAGCTTACTAAGCCACAGATTTTACGATATTGGGTTAGCTTAAGAACGTAACCCCCATCAAAAACGAGAGATTACTACTTATCTGCACCGCTTATCCTCAGTAGGGTCGCGGGGGTGCTGGAGCCCATCCCAGCTATGTTCGGGCAGTGGGCAGGGGACACCCTGAACTGGTTGCCAGCCAATTGCAGGGCACACAGGGACAGACAACTCACTCGCTCAATCACACCTACAGACAATTTGGACCGGCCAATCAACCTGACACGCATGTTTTTGGAATGTGGGACACCGGAGCAACCGGAGGAAATCCACATAAGCACGGGGTGAACATGCAAACTCCACACAGGAGGTTCGATCTTATGACCTCAGAACTGTGCCGCACACGTGCTAACCACTGCGCCACCGTGCTGCCCGCACTACAGAATCCACAAGATCAAATAACTACAATATCCAGTAAACCGTAAATAACTGTTCCAAACTGATATCGTAAACTAATTTTTCCCAGACTGAAGTTCCGATTAAAGAGAATCCAGTCCCCGATTGATATCCGGAGTGGTACCCCCCCTTGTGGCACTCTACGATACGTCACCGGCGACATTCAAGCAAGTCGGCTTCTTCACGTCTTAATGAAGGAAATAGCAGGGTGCTGAAAGACGAGCCGTTTTGTTCTCTCGTCTTTTGACGACACGCATTATATTCGTCGTTTGAATAAAATACCATTGCTCACGAGGCATAATGGGCCCGGTGAGGAATTCAATCATCTCGGAAAAAAATCATCATTATCAATAATGCCGTTTAATTACCATAACAATGAACAGGAAAATAAATGATGATGCTTCGCAGGTTCGCAAAGCTAGCAGAGGGAGAATAAAAATAATCACTCTTTCGCAGATGATTGTTGATGAGCCAACAAGATTGTTTCTTTTTTTATGTAACAGGTTATGCACTAATTATAGAAAAAGACGTTTATATATTCAAATCCTGATGAGTCGGCCTTGAAAAAATGTTGAATAATAAGATGCATTATGTAATATATCACGGGTGAAATTACATTCATTCAAACATTAGCTCTATGCAAAACAATGTCTAGAGGTTGATGGGATTTTTACACACAATGAGACACAATTTGATTAATCTCATAATATCTGCCGTTTTTTTTTTAAACAAAACAGAAAATGTTTAAGTGGGATAACCATTAACTGGAAAACAACAAAATAATGCATTTTAAAGGACACTCTAGGATGGATGGCGATTTTGCAATGTAGCAATGTCAATCCCAAACAGAGCATTTTGTTTCTAAACAATAAAAAAACTAAATAAAGAAACCTCAGATGCTTATCCCTCCAAACATTATCTTAATGCTGTTTTTCCCCGTTTGCATTTATTTTTCGTGGTTAGTGGGGAGGGAATTCTGTTTTGTTTCAGTTTGGATTTTCGTGGCATGGAAAAAATACATACATTATTAAGTTAGACCTTAAATAGTTCAGCTTTTTGGACTATACTATAACATAATTTGCATATGAAATACATATTTTTGTTGTCACGGTTGCCATGGCATCCAATGGGCCCCGCCCATGTGGCGCCAGCTGCGGCTCGTTGGCGGATTGGCTTTCCGTATATTTAAGCTCAGGGCTCTCACTCTTCCTGGGTCAGTCGGTCAGCGAACCTCTGCCCCGTTTTGACTCTGTCCTGTTTCCTGTTGGTATTTCCTGTCCGGTATTGTTCCCATATATTTTTGTCCTGTTTAATGTCGTTTTCCGTTTTAGTTCACGTCTAGTTTGTCATGTTTAATTTTGATACCCTGTTTGGATATCAATCCTGTTTGTCCCGTCCTGTCCGGTATCGACCCCATCTGTCCGATTTCTGCTCGGGTAATTGGTATCGATCTCGTCGTTTTTCCTGTCATTCCACGCCAGACTGCTGCCTAACGTGCATGACTCCCCATTTCCCGTAAAATAAAAGGCTTGTGTGAGAAACGTCACACATTTGGGTCCTGATCCAGTTCTTGACATTTCTATCAAATGTAATTAGGACAGAGAATTTTATAATATTTGTTAGTATGGAAACTGTGAATTAAACAAAAATTAATGGGTCAAGAACAACAAAATCAGGATGGAAATGCAATAATTATGGTTTTGTTTTATCATAGATACTTTTAAATGTTCCTGTTAGAACACAGATTATGATTATTTTCAGTGTTTTTCAACCAGTGTGCAGGGGTGCACTACTGTGCCGTGAGACCTTAGTGACTGGGACGCAGGAAAATGGCTAATTTTATTGTTGCAAAAAAAGCATGCAGATGTTCAGTATCTTTGCTTATTTCATGTGATGAGTTGAGTAATTGTGCTGACTACTTGTAATATGTATCTACATCAGTAGGTGGCAGTATTTTTATACTAAATATCTGCTCATTAAGTGGTACAGGGAAATTCTACTTTAACCATTGTGTGGATCTGTGTATGTGGCATTATGGATTACTGGGTGTGGACAAAGGAGATAATTGTATTTTCTTATTGTATATTGGATGTATTATACAGAACTCTGAGTTGCTGTTGCTTAAAAAGTGCTATACAAATACATTTTGATTGGTTGATTGATTGATATGTGTGTTCAGTAAAAACAAAAAACTGTGCCATTGGATATCATGAAAAAAACAAAATAAGAGGTGCCTTTGATTTGCAAAAAAAAAAAAAAAACTCTTGGTAATAAATAAGAAACCCAGTTAAGCAATGTTTTACTTTCAAGTTGAAAGAGTCACAAGATGCTTGTCTTTTCGACCCTAAAATTTTAATGCAGAACTGCTGTTGGACCCACAAACGTTATTTTCACCCTTTACCAAACGAAACACAAATGAGGCATAAGAGCACCAGAATCTAGCATGAAAACAGAGCGCCAGAGAATGACTGACCATCCACCTAGCATTGAGTGAGTCAGTGATTGAGTACGTGCCTACTACCAGTGGTTGTAGCGTGATAAGAAACAAAATGATTGGGAAGTGTATCGGTCGGATGAGGTTGAGGGAAAATCAGACAGCAATCAGAATGTTCAGAGGTGTGAAGCATGAAAACCGTAGCCACGAAAGAAGTGCAAGCAAGCCATTCTGCAAAAGCAAAAGGAATCGAGACTGAACTCATTCTGGAGATTCACAAGGAGACTCATCACCACACTTCAACACACCAACTACTCATTGAAAAAGCACTTGTCACTTTCTAAGGGGGGAAAAATGGTCTGACTTGACTTACAGATTTAGCGGTGGCAGAGATATATTGAACCACCATCTCCCGTTTGGTGCTTAAGTCCTTCCCGCGTAGAGGCGCCTTTCGCTCTTCGTTTAGATTCATGTCCTCCTAAACAGCAAGAGGAGAAGGCAGTGAGTGGCATTTTAAATTAAAAAAATGGACTACATACTGTATTAAAAGACTTTTCAAGAGCGCACCAGCAATAAAGGCAGATCATAACATTACCTAAAATATGTTAAAGTAAGGATGAGATCATATTTTGCCACCTATTTAGAAGAAGAAGAATTTACTTTTATTGTCATTCTTTGTAACAATGCACACAGAACGAAAGGTCGATACAACTGACACGTACAGTTAAACTGTAGCGAGCCGAAATTTCTGTCAGGAACCAGAACAGAATCAGGACCCAAACGCATGACCTTCTCACACAAGTCTTTTATTTTACAGGAAATGAGAAGTCATACATGTTGGGCAGTGGTCTGGCGTGGAAATACAGGAACCCAGTGACCAACGAGATCGATTCAAATTGCCCGAGTTGATATCGGACAGATGGGTCGATACCGGACGGGACAGACAGGATAGATAATGAATCAGGATATCGAATATAAACAGGACAAACTAGACGGGAACGAAAACTGGTTGCCAGCCAGTCGCAGGGCACACAGAGACAGATAACTCACTCGCTCACTCACACCTAGGGACAATTTGGATCGGCCAATTAACCTGACATGCATTTTTTGGGGAATATGGGAGGAAACCAGAGTGCCTGAGGGAAACTCACGCAAACACGGAGAGAACATGCAAACTCCACACAGGAAGATTACATCTCACGACCTCAGAACTGTGCCGCACACGCGGTAACCACTGCGCCCCCAGTATTATATCACGCTAGCATATTGTTACTAGCCAAGGTTAACCTCTTTTGAAACTTTTATGACAATCAAGGATTAAAATAACATCACCTTTACACTTACCTCTGATTGTCACATAATTTTGTTAAATGTGCTCAAATTTGCAGCATCGATGTCGCAACTGCTTTCATTTCAGCCCCCGACCCTTGAATCAGATCATGTCCTTCCACAGGTGAATACTTTCATTTCTTCGCTTTTGTTCCAGCCCCAAGGTAGCTCGAGGAGGGGAGATTAATTAGTCCTTGAACGAATGTTGCAAGGCTATATAAAACGTACAAACTCCGGCTTGAAAAAAAAGGACAAACTGATCAAATTGAATAAGCCTTGATCGACGGTGAGTGTGCAGTGCTGAGGCTACTATCTTTGTGCTACTTTTCATCCGGCATCACAAAAGACGTCTTTCATGTGAAAGGCATCTGCGGATGGAGCAAAGGCCGAGCGCAGGACTAATAGCTGCAGAATCGCATGGTGATTAGATTGGATGGGGATGTTTCGATGAAGCGCTCGCTCAAAAATGAATGTTTCAGTATAAGCAGGGAGAAAAACACACACATAGACACATGGAAGGTAGCTCAGATTTGTGGAGCATTGCTGCCCTCAACTGGTAACTTTAGGGAAAAAAATGGACGTTCTGCCTTGGATGACTTCACAAATACTGAGTTTAAATTTCTAGATATTTTTAGAATTCTCTCATGAATGAACAATAATTAAGAAATGAAATAGTTTTACAAATGCATACATAGTTCAAGTTTTTGTGTGTAAAAGAAATGCCTAAACACTGATTGTTTTCTTTTGTCAATTGTGGTCTACAGTTCATCCATCCATCCATTATCTGCCCCGCTTATCCTCAGTAGGGTCAGGGGGTGATGGAGCCCATCCCAGCTATCTTCGGGCAGTGGACAGGGGTCACCATGAACTGGTTGCCAGCCAGTCAAAAAGACAGACAACTCCCTCGCTCATCCACACCTAGGGACAATTTGGACCTGCCAATTAACCTGACACGCATGTTTTTGGAATGTGGGAGGAAACCGGAGTGCCTGGGAGAAACCCACGCAAGCACGGGGAGAACATGCAAACTCCACACCGGTTCGATTTTATGACCTCAGAACTGTGCTGCACACGCGCTAACCACCGTGCTGCCCAGTCTACAGTTCTTGAACATGATCATATTACAATACTGCAATGGCCAACGCTCGTTCAGTCCAATATTTTACTTTATTTTGACATAGTATACTCAAATTTCCAAACAAGATAGTTCCCCCACCCCAAACGGCACAGCCTGTCATTGCTGAGGTCCTGCTTATCTCTGAAGAGCGGAATGATGCTTTAAACCAGGGGTCTCCAACCTTTTTCTAGTTGTTACTATTTAGCAAAAAGGGCACCCATGTTTGTTATGCGTTCTGAAATACACGGTCCTTACATGTGCTTGATATCCTCAAATTGTCATGATTACCGACGTAAATCACCTGTGCCCGCTCGTTTGGCGCCAACTGCCTCTGACTGGCTCCCTCCTGTCCCTATTTAAAACCACTTATTTCTGTCCCCTTTTGTCAGTCCGTCTGCAAACCTCAGTTAACACTAGGCAAGCCTTTCTCGACCCTGACTCCCACCTGTTTTTTGCTCCCGTCTGTTCCCCGGCTTCAACCCGTTTTTGATCCTAACCACGTCCACTCTCCTCTCCTGGCTTACGGCTAGTTTCTGACCTGACCACGTTTTTGCTCTCCTGTCCCAGCTACTGACCCGTTTTTCCGTTCCAGACACCGCCATCGCTCGCCACGTAAGTCCCACTTCCGCGTTCAGAGCGACCTGCTTACCGCGCCCAGCGATCACAGCAACGTGGGTGCAACCCTTTCCTTTCTTCTGATAAAACTGAGAGAAACGTAACACAAGTGTCCTGTCTCCGTTCTGGTCCTGACACAAATATTGATACCATAAAATTTGGACTACAAACCGCAACTTTTTTCATATGCTTTCAACCCTGCGGCTAATGCAGCGATGCAAGAAATTATTTGTAATGGCCACCGGGGGCGCCCGATCATTTGAGGTGGGAATGTGGAATGTATGTGTTGAGGAAAACGCAAGTTGAATGTAACTTGGCGCTTTGTGCATGAATAAAATTAGCATGATCAGACCCTCATCATGGAAAAGGTGTCAATTGAAAGGGGAGGGCTAACTACCGTATTGAGAATAATTTTATGATTCTGCTCAGCTGTAAACGGAAATAATGTGCCGAAAGGAACAGACTAGAAGAAGCAACAAAGCAGACACACTTAGTCAGGTTTATATTTATCTGTTGGTAGTATCGTGGATTTGGAGTAAATATTTAACACAGTTGTATTCTATGGATTGTCCTTGATGCAACAAAGCCAATTTTGCGAATATTCAAAGAAGTTGAGGACAGCCAGGGGACATAATTGTCATGATTACTGATGTGATTCACCTGTGTCCGCTCATTTGGCTCCAACCGCGGGCGAGCTCTGATTGGCTCCCGTTCCCTATCTAAACCCGGTCCTGTCAGTCCCCTGTTGTCAGTCCGTCTGCGAACCTCAGTGTATACTAGGCAAGCCTTTTTCGACCCCAACTCCCGCTTGTCCCGTTTTCATTGGCCGGTCCAAATTGTCCCTAGGTTTGAATGAGCGAGTGAGTTGTCTGTCTCCGTGTGCCCTGCGAATGGCTGGCAACCAGTTCAGGAAGCCCAAAGTGGGCTTAACAATCTCAGAGACGAGCGTCCCGATGTCTGTGGTTCCTCAAAACAACGGCGAGCGTTTCTCAAAACAATGCCTGTTGTCCTCTGTCAGAGTCCTGTTTTCGACAGAACTAGACAAAATATTCTGCATTTGGAACGGCCTGGCCTGTCATTGAACTAAAGCCTACTCAGTGAAAATCTTCATTGCATTATGAGTCAATCGTATAAAATCCTTTATAGTCAAATGTATAAAATCCTTCACTATACATCAAAACATTTGATATATTTTCATCTTGTGCATGCTCCCTCTGTTCTGTGTATACACTGTATTGTTTTTGTCTGTGTCCCCTGCCCACTGCCCAACGATAGCTGGGATGGGCTCCCCCGTGACCCTATTGAGGATAAGCGGTGCAGATAATGGATGGATGGATGTTAGTTTCCTGCTTCCTACGTTTCGGTCCATGGAAAATCACAACACCAGTCTTACAAAGGGATTTTGTACGGACCAGAATGTCTCAATTCGAACTCTGTGTTTAATTATATCGGCAATTGCACTCCTTCTAAACAGCGATTCATTTATTTAATAGCTGTCATGAACATATACACCATCGCTGGGCCATGACTGTGCAGGTTTACGCGTGGACAATTTCCACTAGGTTGTTGTTAAAAAGTCCTGCTGCAGCATATGACTGCATTGGGATCCCCTCAGATCTTATTAACTGGGAGTGTTCATACTGAAAGTGCACAGAATGCCACATAAAATCTTCATCTGGCCTGAGACTCTTTTTTTTTTTTTTTTACGGGTGGGCTTCATCACGGGGAAACGAAAACATGCAACTTCTAACAAGCAGGAGACCCTTTTAAGAAGCAAAGTAATTGCTGCCGAACACTTCAGTAAAAAAGACATTGTCCTCCGAGAGGTTTTAAAGCTGACAGACGAGAGAAAATGTCCGAGTAATAATAATGTAAGAACGTCTAATGGGCCCCATCAGCACGTTGGCCTTTTAAGTGGCCGTGTGAAACAGCGTTTGATAGAAGTCACACCATCAGGGAGATGAGCTGTTTCCTTACCTACCCCTGTTTTTTATGATCCCGTTATGGACAATATAGGTTTCAACCGATGATGAAAAGAGTTTTAATATGTCAACGGTGGCAGGTTAGGTTTATTTTTGCCCAAAAAGGCATTCGACTAGTTTTTAGAGGGACTTCCAAAGGGGAATTCCATAGAATCCACCCCCTGGGATACAGCAACTTTTTGAATTTTTGATTCATTGAATGCATAAAATGTGTATTATTATTTTCTCTGTTAATCAAATACAAGGTAACAAAGAATTCCAAATCACAACTTTGATAAACAATTGAGAAAACAGAAGGAAATAGGGCTGAATGGGGGCGCCTCCCACTGGCGGCTGTTAGAAAAAAATGCACAAATTAGGCCAGGGGTAGGGAACCTATGGCCCGGGAGCCTCTATATGGCTCTTTTCATGAGTACGTATGGCTCCGAAATAAAATGTAACTATTGCACATCTCTCTGTGGCGTTCCAAAGTCAAGCGATTTCATCCCGATTTTGGTCCATATAAAGCCGAAGCAACTTAATGCAGAAGTTCGATAAGAAACCATTTAAACTGATAAATAAAAACGCTGGCAAACGACTTGGATTGGGTGAGCAGTACAGGTGGGCGGATCCCTGCACACAGCGCAAGGCACTTCCTTCTCTCTCTCTCTCTCTCGCTCGGTGCAGTATACACCCAAAGTGAATATGACGATATGCTTATCGTTTGCAGTAATTTGTGACATTTTTACAAAATAACTTTGCATGCACATTGTTTTGAAACTGTTATTAAGGACAAATTTCATGGAAAAAAATTGCCTCAACACTCTTAACTTAAGGTGGAAGACAAAATGTAAATGGCATATTTACATTGATTTGGGACACAGGATTTGGCATTATTATCATTTCATACATTTGATTAAATCATCAAATGACACACAGTGAAATCAAATGTGCTGAAGAATTAGCAGTTGTCTAGCGTGTTCGGCAGTTTTTTCAATTTTGTCTGAAAATATATGATGTGGCTCTCTCAATTTCTTTTTTTGCTTTCATGGCTCTTTGGGTCAAAAAGGTTCCTGACCCCTGAATTAGACGCATCATTGCATAAGCCGCAGGGTTGAAAGCTTCGGGAAAAAAGGCGCGGCTTATAGTCCAAATTTCACAGTATTTATAATGTTATGTATTCATATGCTTATATATTACACCTAACTTTTTTTTTTTTTTTTTTTTTTTTTTTGGGATCAAAGCGGCGCTGCCACGAGCGGCTGCCTTTTCCAGCAGCTGCCCTGTTGTTTTATTGTCTGCTCCTATCTTCGGTGTTTTTTCTTCCCGTTTTGACAACTACACTATGGATTACTTCTATCCTATGGACATGGGTTTTAACGCACAAGAAATGCGTTTATTCAAGGAATTTCTACTCCTTGCCCTGAAGATTTCTCGTGCCGGCGTGATGAAGGGGCCTATGGTGGAGGAAAAGCCGGAGCTAGCGAAGCGGCTAGCGGCGTTATAAGTCTTCGGTACCATCCGTAATCATGGTAAATGCGAACTCACGACCAAATAAGATCATCGAGTGCTGGTGGAAAACATCGAAGCGCACAGGGAGCGCAGTTGCTGTGTTTTGCGGAAACGTGGCTCACGTTTAGCATTCCGGACGCTAACGTGTAGCCACCCGGAGCTACCCGGAGCAATCCGGCTTCAACGCCGCTAAACAGAGACACAAAAACTGGGGAGAATCGGAGAGGAGGCGGACTTGCTAACACGAGGTGGTGTATCCCTGGATTTTCACAAAGAAAAGTTTTCCATCTGCCGCAGGGATGTCGAAATTTTGGACTGGCGTGACGTCATCCACTTTGCTACAAGCACCCCTAGGGCATCATGTTCATCTGTTAATAAACAACAGGGTAGACTGCTGGAAGTGTGAATTTCCCTACGGGGATGAATAAAGTATCTATCTATCTATCTATCTAGCTAACTAGTGCTTAATATGTACTATGTTGTTATTACCATGTTTTTATCTGGGGTACCGGTTGGTTCATAGCTAATCAACATAGGTTATTTGCCCCACTTTACAGAAAATCCACTCAGCAATCCCACCCTCAGAAGAAATTAATGTTGTATCCGGGGGTCTACTGTCCCTGATTTGATATTTAATGTAACATGAAACTGCTGTTGGACTTTTCCAACACACGTTTGAATTTGAGCAGTTTATGTTTACCATCCTCAGCTCCAGTCGTGACAACCCAGCTCCGTGAGATGCATTTTCCGGAGACGTTTAGTGGGTTTAATGTTGTGCATATTGATGAGGGGGCTCGGGCTTCCTGCGGAGTTCATTTCAGAGTTTCGACACTCGAGACAACCTTCTGAAGGGTTCGGTTGCGGATGATGTTTAAATGCATATTAGCCTCCTGAAATAACTTTCATTATATTTTTGCTATCAAAGAATCATTTCACCTCAAAAACCATTTGAATAGCTCCTGTATTTCACCTCATTATTTAATCATAACTCTGCCATGACCCGTCAGTAATTAGTTTTAATTAAAGCTGTGTTCTATTTAGGCCTTAAAAACTCATTGTATGAGATGCAAAAGGAAGAAAATATTTTCACTTTTTCCAGGTCATTAAAGCACAGAGGGAGGTCCAACTAATATGGTACTCCACTTTGAGGCCTGCTGGGCTGCAGCATTTGTGAAACAAACAATAACAGAAAAGCTGCAAAAATGGAGGCCAAATAGCAGTGTTTGAAAAAAAACATTGTTGCAACGTATAAAGGATTGATAATCAGAATATATAACAGAACAACACTTTAAAATTAGGTATATTATAAATCTCCTAATAACATTCATTGCATGTATATGACATCGCTATTTTCCATCTGTCATCGGTATGTACCTGTATTTAATCTTCTTCATTCGTGCAATGTTTGCGGTGCGTCGTCTGCTACAAGCCACGTGAACTCCGCTTTCCACGATGCTTTTAATGTACGTTTACGTTTTGTAGCGTCATACATTTTGTTAGCTTCTTTTGAATCTTTCTTCTGGGGCTGAAGTTTTGGCTTGATTCCTCACCACTTCTCCATTTTTCTTGTGTTCTCTGTGCATCTACTTTGGAAGATGATATGCAAATGCACGACCTTATAGCGCTCGGGAGAGTAAGGAAGCAGAAAGTTATACGATGCAAGCTTCCGATTGGCTGCCAAGTATGCAAATTACCATACAAACCGAAATTTCCAAACCGAACGAAGATTTAGAAATCAGAATAAAACGTTTCATTTGGGGGGGGGGGGAATGCCGAAAGATTTTTTTTTCCCCCTTGAAATAGTTCTCGGCCAACCGGGCGGAGACGTTTTGTAAGTTGTACGCCCGACGTAAAAGATGCACGCACCGAGGGTCTGGGAAGACGTCATTTCAGACACTGCAAATAGGTAGATAGTGAAAAGGTGTGCAAAAAAAGCTAAACAAAAGAAATGTATCCATGTAAAATTTATACTCTGCATCCTCCGAAGTTTGAGGACTAAAAATCCAATTCAAAATCTGATTCTGAAAAAAATAACAGTCGGATTTATAGCGTCGGCAATTTTATTTCACTTTTGCACTAAAGTGGGGGTTAGCAACCTACAGCTCTACAGTCGTGGCTCTTTAGTGCGGCCTTAGTTTCTCCCTGAAGCTTTTTCTGTAATATTTGGAAAACGGAAAAAGATAGGGCAGGGAAAGATATATTTTTTACGTGATGGTTTTCTGATGGAGGAAAAAAAACGAGGCACAAACGTTATTTGTTGTGTTTTGTTGAAACATGACTAGTTTATTTGGGGGGCAAAGGGATTTCCCAAAAGGAGCTCTGCACACGGAAGAAGGGAGAAAACTCGTCAAAACACAGCCCAGAGAACACTGGCAAAATGTAGGTAATATAGAATTGAATGACAGTGTAAAATGGGCAGGCTTTCTTCCGCATCGAGCTACTGTAGCGATTTGATCTTACTGGCATCCAGTAATGCTTACACTACTGTAATATGATGGATTTTTTTTTTGTATTTCTGCTACGTTAAAAGGGAATGCTAAGTTAACATATGTAACATCAAGAGAAATAAACAATGATCTTTGCTTTCAGCCGAGTCCTTTAATACTAAGTTCTGATTAGAGTAAGTGCGGGAGGACTCTGGAGGACTGTGGCGTTCTGGAGGCTTGCAATTGTTAACATTTCCCATAAATTCAAATATCAAATGACTATCATTCTATGAATCCAGTTTTTCTTTTAATTAAAAAAAGGGTTATACAAAGCTTTTAATTTTTTGAAGCTCCAGACATACAGACGCTGCCCTACTTACGAACGAGATCGTAATTTGTAAGTTGCTTCAGTGCTATATTTTCTATGTTTAAGGCTTGTATAAGTAATCGTTATTGTTTTGTACTAAAAAATAAACATTTCATCAAATAATATGCTCTATAAAGATAAATTAAGTTGAGCTTAACTTACTTTTGGAAGATGGGCTTCAAGAGTTAGGCGACTTCCTCCTCCGTGGTAGAAAGTAGACAAAAAATAAGCGATCCAACCCTTTTCTCAAACGTAACAAGCTTTCTTATTCCACTTTCATTTCAAAAGAAATGACTCGCCTCTTCTTTACACCAACGACATTGAATGGATGCACGAGATGTTAAACAATAAAAATGTTTAAGTTCTTAGCACGCTGGACATACAGTATAGAATGTCTACACACGAACTAGGAAGAGGAAGCTGATTTTTTTCCTTTGGGGTGGATCCTGGGGGACCTCTCACAGCGCCACACGCCGGTATCGGCAGAGAGAAGCGCTACAGTAATGTCCTGTACTTGCAAAAAGGTGCACACAGTACAAGATCTAACTTACAGCAATTTGCGGATATTTTTCGCCATCCCAAAAAAAAGATCGAATCTCCCGTTTTTCGGATGTCGAATGGTCAGAAGTAGGGGAGCATTGGCATGTGTTTTTTTGTTTTTCTATGTCCGTTAGAGCTCTTTTAAAATATTGTGTTGCCAACCTCTGCACCATAGGCTGACAGCCAAAACCGCTGGCTCAAAGAGCACACAAATGAATCTTGGGTTTGAATTCATTACTAAAATTGAACAAGTTTTCTTCTGATTGTCAAGGCTCGTCAAAAATCAGCCCCTGCCCAAACCTGCTTTCAATGTCGTCTGTCAGCGAGAACATTTAAGCTGGGGTTTAATGTCACGCCACTGTGAGCACAAACATCGTCATTGAGAAGTAAACTGAGTGACAGGGATGAGCAACCAGGCAAGAAAACACTTCACGCCAAGGCCTGATTAAAAACTAGAGGCACTGATCCTTGTTGTGTAGCACCTGGCAAAAAAGGCCATTGTGTCAGAGAGGGAGCGAAGGGCTGACACAAAACACACATTGAGGTATTATTTGCCACAGAACCTTTGCAATGAACCAATAACTGGTCTTTTGATCGACAATGACAAAGCTTTGACCTCTCAGAGTAAATGAATCTCTTTGCCCCGTCTAGTAGAAATGGAAAAAGAATCCTCAGATCTCCTAAAGAGTTCACAACCTGAAACAAATAACCATATTTTCCAGACTGTACGGTGCACCTAAAAACCACATTGGCCAGAAATTTGAAAGTGAGTCTTATGTATACATATATTGCAAAATACAGTGAATATGATTGGAAATGTATTCAGTATTTTGACGTGTACGCAATGCTACACAGGGTTTTACGCTATTATCGTATTTGTGCAATGATGGATCCAATGCTGACCAAAATCCTTAAAACATTGTGTGCAACGGTAATAGAACCAGGGTCGGGGAGGTGAAAGTTTTACCACTATTGACACAGATGACATCCGAAAAGGCATTCAGATTGATATCATTAACAAACTTTACTCACGGTGCTGGAAACGAATGTTAGCGAATAAATAAAATTGAGATTTTGTCCTAAAATATATAAATAAACGCAAAGTCCAGTTCATCATCAAATGCACCAGAGAGTTTTTTCCCCACTCGTAATTTTTAGGCATTTATTTACATCTTTCAGGACGACCTTCTGTTTTCTCCATTTTTCTAACATTCGTTTCTGGCACTGTGAGTGAGAATAGTATGATAATAATAAAATCGAATGAATTTTTGTATGTCATCTGTATCGCTAATAGTCTAGTAGTTAGGTTTTAACGTTCTTACTACCAAAACCTTGGTTTGATTCCGGTTGCATACAATTGTTTGGTTTGTTTTTTGTGACATCAATCAATCATTGCAAGACTATATATATACTGTAAGCGCAAAGGTTTTACACAAATAAAGTATACACAAATTTATAAGGTAGCTCACTGTAGTTTAAATTCCATGCGCCTCATAATCCAGCGCACCTTATATATGAAAAAATATATCACAAAAGACTTTTAATAATCTAGTGCGCCTTTTAGTGCGGAAAACACAATATATCAATTTGTTTTGAATGTTCATTGAGCGAATGAATGTTTAAGACTATGGTGTCACACTAATTTTAACTCGGGGGGCACACGATAGAACAAACATTATCTCAGGGGCCAGACTAGTAGATTAGACAGATATAAAAAGAGAGAAAAAAATAAGAGAAAGAGACGGAGAGAAAAATAGAGGGTGGGACAAAGAAAGACAAAGGGAGAAAGAGAGAAAAGAAAAAGAGAACATGAGAAACAAAAGAGATAAAAAGAGTGAGTGGGGGGAAAGAGCGAAAGAAAGAAATCCAAAGAAATGGAAAGAGAGAAGGAGAGAATAGAGGAGGAAAGAGAATGCGAATGCAAGAAAGAGTGAGAAAGAGAGAAAATAGAGAGAAAAGGAAAAAAGGAAGAGAGAGCAAAAGAAGGTCAAAAGACAGAGAGAGAAAGAACCAAAGAGAAACAAAGAAACAGAAAAAGAGAGACACACAGAGTGAAAGAGACAGAATGAGAGAAAAAGGGAGGAAAAGCGAGAGAGAGGAACACAAGTACAGCGCCTTTGTGCGAGGCACCTGGCTTTGGCAACATCAAGTAGACATATTTCGACCTGCAGCTTGTTTTTCTCTAGCAAAACATAAATGCTCTGCATTTATATAGCGCTTTTCAAGTCAATGACGACCTCCCAAAGCGCTTTACAATGTGCTTCACACTTTTCCCTTTTAAACACTAATTAACCGATAGCAGCGTTTTGCCCAAGGACACTTTGAAATGTAACACGGAGGAGTCGGGAATCGAACCTGCATCCTCTTGATGCCAAGACAAGCTCATTGCTTCCTGAGCTAATGCCGCTTCTTTGAGTGTTCAGATTCAGATTCAGATTCAGATCTACTTTATTGTCATTCTAGTACACGTGTATACAGAACGAAATGTCGATGCATCTGACCCCCACAGTTTCCTTGAATGTACAGGTATAAATAATGTTGTATTGTATTTTGGCTACGTATAGTATTTTACCATAGTGCCGATAGTGCAAGAAGAGTAGCTAACCAGATGTGCAAAATGGGCAGTCAGGTTAACAAGTCAGGTACACAGTAACATTAACACTGTAACAATAACGCTGTAATTACAATAGTGCAGAGAGCAATGTGCAAGGAGTGGCAAGCTATAAAAAAAAACTGCCAGTAGTGCAAAAAGTCAGATTAGCAGCCGTTTAGATTTAAGTTAACTATATGTTAGATTGACCATTTAACAGTCTAATGGCCAGGGGGACTAGACTATTGCGGAGCCTGGTGGTCCTGCACCGCACACTGCAGTACCTCTTCCCAGAGGCTAGCAGAGTGAACAGTCCATGATGGGGGTGAGAGGGGTCCCCGGTAATGTTTTTAGCATGGGATAGGCAGTGCTTCTAGCCAATGTCCTGAATGGAGGGAAGTGTAGTCCCGATTATTTTCTCTGCTGTGCTCGTTACCCTCCTCACACTACCCCAGTCGGTAGCGCTGCAGCCTCCACACCACACAGAGATACAGCTGGTCAGGATACTCTCTATGGTGCCCCTGTAGAATGTAATGAGGGAGGGTGGGGGCAGGTGGGCTCTCCTCATCCTCCGCAGGAAGTACAGGCGCTGCTGTGCCCTCTTAACCAGTGATGCAGTGTTCACGGACCAGGTGAGTTTGTTTGTAATGTGCACCCCTAGGAACTTGATACTGCTGACAACCTCCACAGCCTTGTTGTTGATGCAAAGTGGGGCATGGTTGGGCTGGTTTTTCCTAAAGTCGACAATGATCTCTTTAGTTTTGTCGACATTCAGGACCAGGCTGTTGTCCCTGCACCAGCCCACCAACTGCTCCACCTCCTCTCTGTAGGCCAGGTCGTTGTCATCCCTGATGAGGCCCACCACTGTTGTGTCGTCAGCATACTTCACGATGTGGTTTGTGGCGGACCTAGGGACGCAGTCGTGTGTCATCAAGGTGAACAGCAAGGGGCTTAGGACGCAGCCTTGGGGGGAGCCCGTGCTGAGGTAGATGACATCTGAACTGTTCTGACCTATCCGCACAGATTGGGGTCTGTCACAGAGGAAGTCCAGCAGCCAGTTCCGCAGGGGGGTGTTGAAACCCAGGAGTCTCATTTTGTCTACCAGATGTTGTGGGATGATGGTGTTGAATGCTGAACTGAAGTCCAGGAACAGCATCCGCACATGGGTGTTCTTCTCCTCTAGATGTGTCAGGCTCAGGTGAAGCGCAGAGGAGATGGCATCCCTGGTGGAGCGGTTTGTCCTGTAGGCAAACTGAAATGGCGGCGCCCTCTATGGCGGCGGCTGGATCTGCTCCCGACAGTTTCTCACTTTCTAGTCAAAAACCCCAATCTTCGACTCAGTTTATGAGGGCGAACAAAGACAACTCTAACTGTAGATTAATATACGATCGCAGTTTTTTGCTGGATATGCGAACATCCAGAAATCCAGCGCAAATTTCGACGATCACTCTGGAGTGTTTACTTAGCCTCGGAGTGCTACGTCAACAGAACGCAGCGGCCTACAAAGCAGCGAGTAAAAGTGGCAAGCGGAAGCGCTGTGACCGGGGAAGGAAACGAGGTTGTCGGGCCGGGCTAACGGCTCGGATGAAGGCTAAACCCTTCAAAACGCCTCTACCATCCATTTTCCTATCCAACGTCCGCTCCCTGGACAACAAACTGGACCATTTACAAGTGGAATTTACATCGAACCGCGAGTTGTCCCGCGAGCCGAATTTAATCCCTTAGCGCGCCTCCTCCAGCCCGCGGGCCGCCTATTTGACACATCTGGTTTAGATAATTATCACTTTGTAGGAGTATTTTGGCTGAAAAGGTCATGTTCAACCAGGTAGTTTTTGCAAATTGTGGCTTCAGATGTGCTGAAACTATAAAGCTGTATGTACAGAATAGGAAGCCTAGAATGAATATCATTGGAAACACTGAAACAGTCAAACCTAGGAGAGGTTCATTGTACCGGTAATTTTCTAGGAAATTAGATTTCTAATTACGATGAGAAATCATTGGCATAATCATGTTTTTAGATAAATGATCAATTCCTTTTAATGGTTGACTGAGCCTGTATAAACCCTACTTCTTCTTATTACAGCCTGATATTAACATAATAAAAACATAGTGATAACTGATAACATAAGATATTTTAGAAATGCATATCAAACTAGTAGCCCTAATCATTAATAAGTAGGTATCTATTAGCTTCAAAAATGGTTGACGACTGACTTTGACTATTAAAATCCAATATCCTCTAGGGGGCACTAATGCCTCTTAATGATAAGGGGAATTACACAGCTGAATTGGGTGCTGCACTTTCCCAAGAGATAAATTCAGTGTCACCATGTCTCAAACTGAACTCAAATCTGGTTGTAAATACGATGTTCATGCAGGGCCACAAACAAATCATCCACACTTACCATCATTTTCTCAAAGAGGTCATTGATCTCCTTTTCTGAGAGGTTCATAGAGCGGTCGTCGAAAAGCGGTTGAGGTACGGGCAGTTCCGTCTGAGGGGAAAGGGGGTCCGTAGGGTGCTGTATGAAAGGCTTCTCCTTCTTCATTCCGGTCTTTCTGAAACTGGTAATGCGATCACGCTGCAAGAAACACACCACAGATGTCAATTCCTGATATTTCTGTTATGGCAGGACTGCCTTCCATCCATATTTGATGCCTTATTTAATTAGTGGATTGTTGTGTTTAGTTATTTTATGAAAAAAAAAGTCAAACATTATATCCTGTGGTACTTCTGGACATCAAAAACATTATTCTGATTACAAAACACACAAAAAAACTCAAATTTGCATAGAAAATTATGATGTATTAACCTAGAAGACTTACCACCTTCAAAGACCAAATGTTAGATTCAAAATAATGATGCTAAACTTGCTTCCTACAATTACTAAATGGTAAATGGTCTGCATTTATAGAGCGCTTTTCAAGTCAATGAAGACCTTCCAAAGCGCTTTAATATGTGCTTCACACTTACCCATTCACACACACACACTCACACACTAATAGCGGCCATGCAGCCATGCAAGGCGCCGACCTACTTATTGGGGGCATTAGGGATTAAATGGTCTGCATTTATAGAGCGCTTTTCAAGTCATTGAAGACCTCTCAAAGCGCTTTACAATGTGCTTCACGCTTACGGCAGCAGGTCAAAGAGGTGGTGGCCAGGGCAAAAAGAGTTTGCAAAAATGTGGTCGGCTCTGCTGCGGTCCTACAGACACGGCAGAGATCAGCTGATGATTTTATGGGCTGGTTTGATGACTCTCTGTAAGGTTTTCTGTCTGCCGGTATGCTTTCTACTGTGGACTACTTGTAACTCTTAGATTCCATTTGTGATGTAACTCTATATTAGACACACATCTAATGCTCTGAATGCTGGTTTTATACACGTGTTTGAAATCTTTGAAAATGCTTGAATTTGAATGTTGTGTTTTTAACGATTGAAAAGTGGCAATATTTGGGTCAAGTGCTTGTCATTGCTTGAATTTATTGCCATGATGAAAAACAGGTCTGCCTAAAAACGGTGCAGACACTGCTCTCTGGTGGCTTGGTTTTGTATTGCATTTTTTGTTCCCCGTTATTATTGGCAGCTGGCATTAGTTTGTATAGCCTTCTCCTGTGAAGTGTCATAGCCTTCTATGAGGACAGGTGCAAAAAAAGGTTGTGTTTCCTAGTGGTAAATTGTAATTGAAAAAACTTCCTGCAACTGAAAATGTAAACTACATATTGGGGCGGTATTGGCTCAGGATGTAGTGCGCTCGTCAAAAGGTCGCAGGTTAGATTCCCGGCTCCTCTGTGTTATATGTCGAAGTGTCCTTGGGCAAGACACTGAATCCCTAATGCCTCCAATAGCAGGTAGTTGTTGCTGATGGCTCACGCTGCTATTGGTTAGTTAGTGTGTAAAAGGGAAAAGTGTGAAGCACATTGTAAAGCGCTTTGGGAGGTCTTCATTGACTTGAAAAGCGCTATATAAATGCAGACCATTTACATTTATTTACCCATTTACACACACACACACACACACACACACACACACACACGCCGATGGCGGCGTCAGCCATACCAAACTATGACTATATATTACCCTGTATAGTGCAAAGAAAAAATGAAAATACTCACACATGCAAAGTAATGTTGAGATTAATGATGATGGAAATGAAGAGGACATGCTGGATTAATAACTCAGTGGTTTCAGGAAGTAGTCATTTCATGCATTTTAATGTGTTGTTCAATTGTGTTATTTTCATCGATCCGATCATAAAGTTGACAAAGTGAAAATATGATTTTAGAAGTAGGTTAGCGGCAAACATAATTTCACTTTGACATCGTAGATAATTGCTTTATAATTTGAGGATATTTTTCCTCTTTCAATCAAACAACACAGTAAATGTACTTAAATGAAAAGAAATGTGATATTGGCATGCATAGTACACATTTTCCAAATTGGTTTCGAATGGATCAAACCATCTAAAAGCTGTAATAAAGGTAGCAACACTTTATTACTTTGATTTTTGCTTCCGATGTATGTTTGATCCATCAGCTTATTTAAGTACAGTCACATCTCATGCAGTCGCCATGAACCGGCCAGTATGATGCAAAAAAAAGAAAGAAAATGAGCATGCCAAAGTAAAACCCAGCACCTTACCATATCATCAGCCAATGTTTTTATGTGTATGTTCTGCAGGAAGGGAGGGAATGCAACATGTAAATGACAGGAAATGAACCCACAACAACCAAAGGTGAACATAACCCCACAAAATGTGTTTAATGAACATGTATAAAAAGATCGACGCCCCTTTCCATCATACATCTGGTTGTAGAATCTCAACAAGATGAAGATTAGCCCCAAAGTGTCACCTTATATATCATCATGTGCAGGTGTATCCCAAATAACTGCAATATCTAATGACAATGTATTCATTCAATTAAAAGGGTTATACATAATAAACTACACTATCCATTTAAAAATATGTTTATCGGCACTGTCTGAAATTAATGACAAAAAGTTTTTCCCAACTTGAAACACAATAAGACGACTAATCGCAAAAGAAAACCCCCAAAAAATTAAGTTTATTATAAATCTACCTATAAAATTCATTGCATGTTTATGACATTGCTGTTTTCCATCTGTACCTGTATTTAGTCATCTTCATTCATGCAATGTTTGCGTTGCGTCGTCTCCTACAAGACACGTGAACTCTTTCCACGATACTTTTAATGTACGTTTACGTTTTGTAGCGCCATCAATTTTTTTAGCTTCTTTTGAATATTTCTTCTGGGTCTGAGGTTTTGGCTTGATTCCTAACCACTTCTCCGTTTTTCTTGTGTTCTCAGTGCGTCTAATTTGGGAAACAATATAACGACCTTATAACGCTTGGGAGAGTCCGGAAGCACAAAGTTATTTGATGCAGGCTTCTGATTGGCTGCTGAGTATGCAAATTGCCAAACGAACTGAAATTTCCAAACCGAACGAAGATCTCGAAATCGGAATAAAGCAAACATTCGTTTTTTTGTAAGTTGTACGCCCAACGTAAAAGACGCACGCCCCGGGCGTCCGGGCAGACGTTATTTCAGGCAATGTTATTGATCTAAAATGAACTTAGGCAATTTAATTTGTTGAGATGCACCTGCTTCTGATATATTGAACAGGTATATGGTATTAAATAAAACTTGTTCAAGGATGTTGGAACACATAAATAGGTGTACATTTCTTATTATTATGGCATGAACACCCAAAACAAAAAAGAAAGGAATGTATTCAAGTATCTTTTAAACCCTTAAAATATCTTGAGCATAATCAAGCCACTGCAGTTTCACAGCCATCATTCCTCCTAGCAGCAGAAGATAAAAATGACCAAAGGGACATTCCCAAACACCTTAATGTCTGTCCAAGACATAATGTGAGCGGCCAGTAATTTTTAACACGGCATTAGCTTCATTGCCATATGAGCTGAGGCACAGAAGGCTCAGAGGTACTAATGAATAGAGAGATGCGTGCTGCTAATGGCCATTAAGGCTGCCTAGAGCCATGGATTCCTCCACTTCGGCAATCAAGAAAGGAGTAGAGTCAGGGCGAGCAAACAGATTGGCTCCAACCAGGACTTACTTCCCTCCGTGCAACTCCATCAGCAGTCGCTTCAAGCAACTACTAAACACTCACTCAAAACTTGCGACTATTCGGACCCTATGTGTCGTCTGATTGGTGCTTGGAAATCAGGAGAACATGCACTGGGACATAGAAAGGGGTAATTGACTACCCTGAAAACTGTCGGAGGGGTTTCAGTTTAATTTCAAGATGTTGAATATACAGTGAACCCTCGCTAGAACACAGTTCACTAATCACGGTCTTGCAATTTGACTGATTCGCATTTCCCTTTTTTAATTTTCTTTATTTTTGTATGTGTTTGTCTTGCTGTCGGTCACCCCTCTCGAGGGATATGACCAGGGTGGGTGGGTGGCTAGGTAGGTAGGTAGGTAGATAGATAGATAGATGTCTAGATAGATAGATGTCTAGATAGATAGATGTCTAGATAGATAGATGTCTAGATAGATAGATGTCTAGATAGATAGATAGCTAGATAGATGTCTAGATAGATAGATAGATAGATGTCTAGATAGATAGATAGATAGATGTCTAGATAGATAGATAGATAGATGTCTAGATAGATAGATAGATGTCTAGATAGATAGATAGATAGATAGATGTCTAGATAGATAGATAGATAGATAGATGTCTAGATAGATAGATAGATAGATGTCTAGATGTCTAGATAGATAGATAGATAGATAGATAGATAGATAGATAGCATTGACCATTGTGTTCTGCATCCCGTTTAAGGAGGGTAGCTAAATAAGTCCCAGGTATTCCCTCAATTTATATGAGTATTTGGTATGGGTTCACGCTCAAAAATGCAATATATTACATAACACCCAATAAAAATGTTCTGATGCTTCAGATTGCAGACACAAAAAGTGTGTGTCCAACGGCTAAATAACAAGCGGAAATACAGGCAAATCGTTTCTGTTGAAGACAGGCAACATTCAACATAATTTCGCAAAAGCAAAAACCGATTGGCTAAAAAGAGTCTCAGCTTCTTATCTAGCTGGGTATCAATAACGTTGTCGTATAATATGTAGACATATGTAAAACAGCATGCCAAATTTATGTTACAAACAAGCATATTCCCTTGGGATTTCTAGTTTCTTCAAACCCATAATGTCGATGAAACGTTTTGTGCTTACAAAATTTATCTAATTGTATAATAATAAAGGATTTTATTTCATGGATTTTCCCAATTATGGGTTAATTTTGGAACCTAACCCCCACGATAAACAAGGGTTTACTTGAGCTTTATTGGATAAGTTAACCATTTTTTTTAGTTCTTCCTTGCCCTCATGTCGGTTTTAGATCAGGGGATGGTGTAATAATATTCTGTAGTTTGCAATAATTTGTGGTCTGGGCAGACTCCTTGTGATGAAGGGCTATACAAATAAACATGACTTGACTTTACTTGACTTGACTTTCCATGACTCTGAACAGGATCAGTGGCAAAAAAATCATTTCAACCTATGACTTTTTGACATCCATCCATCCATTATCTGCAACGCTTATCCACAGTAGGGGGTGCTGGAGCCCATCCCAGCTATCTTCAGGCAGTGGGCAGGGGACACCCTCAACTGTTTGCCAGCCAGTCGCAGGGCACACAGAGACAGACAACTTACTCGCTCATTCACACTTAGGGACAATTTGGACCGGCCATGTTTTTGGAATGTGGAAGGAAACCGGAGTAAACCCACACAAGCACGGGGAGAACATGCAAACTCCACACAGGAAGGTTTGATCTCATGACCTCAGAACTGTGCCACACACGTGCTAATCAATGCGCTGCCATGCTGCCCTACTGGCTGACATATTTGTGGAAATTTCTCAAAAGAAAACAAACTTTTCCTTAGAGAATTTGACCCCTAACCAGGACGATCTGCAATACTGAGGTAGACTATGAGCTTCCCCTAGTAGAAGACAAAACAAAAGGAGCAAGAAGGTTAAGAAACAGTAAAGTTGGGCCATATTACTCAATAATAATGATAAGTGTACCAAAAAAAAAACATAATGTAAAAAATGGAATTCTAAAGCACATTGTCTGAATTGCTCTTTATAGGGACCTTGACGGTTATTGAAACCAATCTATATGTTTGGTAAAAGTTTTTGTACATAACAAGTGAGAATGTGTTTTCAAAAACCGGGATTATATTTTGTGAAAATCAGTGATCAGTGTTGTTGTGCCTAATATGAGGACTAATCAGTCTCCTTGATTTTTGTTGAAAGTTTGAAACTTACTGTCAACACCGACAAGACAAAAGTGTGGAAGCAACAATACGAAAACAGGGTGACTGCTTGAGTGTTGACTTCTTTAAAGCGTGTTTACCCAGCATGAGTTCTCTCCATAAACGTTGCATGAGCGACAACTTCTACCCTTGCTAAATCAGACCGTTTATGTGTCATTAACTCCGGCAATCAATAGGTCTATAATACTGCATGAAACCCAGGCTAATATTTAAATGGTGCTCTTTCACATTTTCTAATCTATTTAACAACAATCAAACCACTGGTTTGCAAATTGCCTTGACTGGAGGGTCTTTTCTTGCCCCATTATCTTAGCAGCATTGCAACAACGTAATTTAACAATCAACCCTACATGCCCTCGGGGCGCCCCCCTTTCATTTGTTTGAGTTAACTTTTTCATCATAAGAAACGTTTATGAGAAAACATTCCGTTAAAGTAAAGGAGCCAAATAAGTCGCACCCTTAACGTACAGTATGATGGTAGTCAGTCTCGGGAATCAGGTAAGGCACGAAATTATGCATTATATCGTTCGAAATCCTTATAAACCCCGTCATCTGTTTCATTTATTTCATGCTTCACATAGTACACACAAATAACACGTGCCACTAATGGCTCTGTAACACACGCAAATAAAAGCAAACCATTTCTGTTGAAGATTGGCAACATTACACAGCATTTAGCAAAAGCAATAACTGTTATTCCCAACCAATTTAACTGGACCATCTGTATGATGTCACTTTAAGCCACCCACCAGAACGATCGCGATTGAGTTGGTGGCCGCGATGCCTCCTCTATACGAGTTTAGAAACAAATTAGCTTTAACGTTAATGACTTCTAATAATAACAGAGGGTAACTGCTTTTGTGGCAACTTAATCAAAACGACTCGGCCTTGCCCTGTCTGCTTACTATTTTCAAATGTGCATTATATAAAACAAAGCATCGGCAGAAGGGACTAGTTGTATATTCAGCTGTTGTTCCTGTCAAGTCAACAAGCTGTCTTAGTGGACTTATTTTGCTAATAGTGTTAACATTTGTAGATTTCTCAACATCACTGAGCTACAAATAACAAAGTAATTACCCGAATACAGGCCATCTGAACAAATCTTTGTCAAAATTAATGAAGGCACATATTTGGCTGCCTTTGAGAACTTTGCTTCACTTATATTACATGTTATCTCAGGGTTCAAACACCTTTTTAATGGCCAAATTCAAGTACTTTTAAGGACTTTAGAAACCAATTTTCCTATTTCTCTAGTGCCATTAAAAGAAAAAAAAAATCGGTGTAAATCCATCCATCCGTCCATCCATTATCTTCACCTCTTATCCTCAGTAGGGTCGCGGGGGTGCTGGAGCCCATCCCAGCCATCTTCAGGCAGTGGGCAGGGGACACCCTGAACTGGTTGAGACAGACAACTCACTCGCTCATTCACACCTAGGGACAATTTGGACCGGCCAATTAACCTGACATGCATGTTTTTGGAATGTGGGAGGAAACCGGAGTGCCCGGAGGAAACCCATGCAAGCACGGGGTGAACATGCAAACTCTACACAGGAGGTTCGATCTCATGACCTCAGAACTGTGCGCACACGCGCTAACCACTGTGCCGCCGTGCTGCCCCGGATGTAAATCATATATTCTAAGACATACAATGTATATTCAGTATTTATATATGTGATTTTTAATCTTGGGTGTGCATTTATCAAGACATAATACTCTAAGATCTTGAGTAAATTAGGAATATATTTGTTTTTGTTTTTGTTTTGTATACAAATATCTCCACAAGCGTGTAATTTCTAATGCCACTTTTTTAAGACTGTACTTATATTTGCCTGTTTGCAGACCCCGACCAAGCAAAGAAGACATTTTCGAATCCAACAACTGATTAAAATGAACATCTAAAACCCTTGCAGACTGTGATAGCGTGCTTCAAATCATCTATTTGGAAGGGCACTTCGAAGGACGGACTACGACCTATTAAGATGGATTATAACCAGTGCAGCACGAAGTGTAAATATGTGTGTGTGTGTCGGCCAGTGTAGAAGACTTGGCACAAGATAGTTGCAAGCTAGCATGCAAAGGCCCACTGGATTTACCCTGCCTCATTTTTATCCGACTCACATGGTAAAATATCAACAGAAACAAAATCGCAATGAGCTATCGAGATCTAAAAATATCATTAAGCACAAAGACCGCTTTGAAATATAAACAATTTCAGTGTCGATCTGCTATGCCTTTAAAGGGCATGATTGAGTAAGCAGTGTGAGCTCTTCTATTATTCCGAGCAGGCACTGGGCCTGCTTGTAGTGTCCTAAAACAGCCATGGTTGAAAGGGGAAGCACACAAAAGGCAGCCCAGACAACATTTGAATAGCTTTTCAGTGAGCGATATGACCATGTGACTGCTCAGCCAGGCCCTCAGGTTATCTATGTCCCTGCAAATCACTTCTACATTAATCCTTAAGGACAAGCTATGAAGATGCAGACCATCAGTAGCAGTGTTGGACATGTTACTTTAAAAAAAGTAATTAGTTATAGTTCCTCACCGCTTCTTCCAAAAAGTAATTGAGCTCATTACTGA
Source organism: Urocampus carinirostris (assembly GCF_059441175.1). Lineage (NCBI taxonomy): Eukaryota > Metazoa > Chordata > Actinopteri > Syngnathiformes > Syngnathidae > Urocampus > Urocampus carinirostris. The sequence continues at coordinate 34,572,194 of NC_142357.1, read as the reverse complement.
AATATTCTATAGTAAAAGTAACTAGTTACCAGGGAAAGTAACCATTTCCGTTACTTGAAAAAAAAAGTTGTTGTACGTCAAAGAATTTCAAATGTTTTGAGCAGTATTTGAGTCAGGTCCCAAACAGCTCATCAGGTTGTTTTTTTCGTTGTTGTTATAATCCATATATTAACCATTATTTGGAACATCATTTACAGAAAGACTAAAAATATGGAGGGGGAAGAAAAAAGAAAGCGAAAAATTGAAAAGATAAACAAAAGATACAAATATTGTAACAAAGGAGTTTTGTTATTATGTTTATTGTGCGAATTTCTAAAAAGGAATATATGTCATTCTCATGCAAACTCTCGCTTACTGTATTGGTAGATTTTTATTTCATTTCAATATTTATTCTGCCCCTACAGCAAAAATGTTACAGTCAATATAGCAGTTATATCTACCCGTATATAGTGTAAGTCTATGCTTTTAGCAAGCCAGTGCAGCACACCTTTTAAACAAACGGGACGTCCACTTTTGGAGTGAGAGCAAACAAGTACAGTACTTTGTCGATTTCGAAAAGTGATATGAATTAAATCATTCTTTAATTAATGTGGCATGAATTTAATCATCCATCCATTATATGTACCACTTATCCTCACCTTTTTCTTAATATCAAATTAAATGCGGAAACTATGTCTAAAATGGCGGCGCCCTCTGTTGGCTGCGGCTGCATCGGCTCGCTACAACGGGTCAGGTGTATCGACATTTCGTTCTGTGTACATTGTTACAAAGAATGACAATACAAAGGAAATTATTATTATTATTATTATTATTATTTGCGTAATGAAGTTGAAATGAAATGAAATGATCTGCATTTATATAGCGCTTTTCAAGTCAATGACTTCCCAAAGCGCTTTACAATGTGCTCCACATTTCCCAATAGCGGCCTTGTATTGCAGCCATGTAAGACGCTAACCTGCTTATTGGGGGTATTAGGGGTTCAGTGTCTTACCCAAGGACACTTCGGCATGTAACACGGACAAGCCGGGATTCGAACTGGGATCCCTTGATCTCAAGACGAGCGCTCTACCTCCTGAGCTTGTGCTAGTTTTGTATTTTGGGAGTACTTAATAATAGCGGCATGCTTTAACCTTAACAAAACGACACCCCCTTCTGGGGAACTTTGTTAAGGGTGCTGTCTCCTCACACAAAGCTATGTGTGAAATAGCAAGCTGCTTGAAAATGTTGTCTCGCTTTTATAGGCTAGTGCTGTTAAAACTTGCCATTGATTAGCTGCATCCGTTAAAACCTGCACTGTGACAATTTTGGTTGGTCAAACTATCACTCAATAACAAAGTGGAGAAAACACAAACATGGAACTATAAATTCTTGGAAATAAAAACGGCGATTACACAATGGCACTACGATTAGATTTCGGTTAAATTTGCAGCCCTAGAGCCAAGACAGCAGTTCTCCAATTGTTTCGAGTGTATTGGTGTCCTAAAGTGATGCCAAAATTCTGCAATGTACGCATAAATGAGAACTAATTAATTGAAAAAAATCTTCAAAGCACTAGGTCAAGTCGCAATCTGGCGAGGGAACACTTGATTTGGTGATGGGCAGCACACTCGCCTATCACGCATTAGGTACCAGTGGAAACATAAGTTGGCCTGGAGAGGGATGGGGGCCACCAGGCTGTACTTGCCCAAGACACACCGCAGGAACTGGTGCCCCCATGACCCTAGTTGTTAAGAGATCCAACCAACCAACCAAATCAAAAGTCGAAACTAGCTCAGGACTTCCTGAAAAACACTGCTTTATAATGTTGCTTCTGCTTGCAAATGTCTGTGAGTGCTGAAATGTAAGTTCTTAGTCAGACTCAACACAGTGTAGAAATTACTTCTGTATTGCATTTCCCAACATACAAAATTCAAATGATGCCCTGCATAGGATAGGAATAAGTCTGGGTTGCAGAGGGATTTTCTTCCACTATGTTACTAAAGCATTCTTCACTGCTTCCTCTCTCTTCAACTTCCTGAATGCAAGGACACAATAACACATGGTGCATTTCCTGCCTAGCATGCCTGCTCAACATTGGCTACATTCAATCAACACATTGTGGGAAAAGTACACAACAATATAGATCAGCGGTAAAGTGTTTGGTCATTTGGATTAACTCTAATGTCAACAAGACCTTCAGAAGCTTTACTAAAGCTATCGGGCATCAAATGCTTCACTGGTCCCCTGATAAAAAACAAGGATATACATGTGTCTGAATGTCTCCCTGATAATTATTCTCTTAAAAATAAGACAAAAGTTGGGAATTCTAAGTAGGTGTCAACCCAAAAATGTGTTTGTTCTGAATTTTAGCAACATGTATTCTAAAATCAACACAAAAGGAGACAAACAAAAATAGAAAATTCATAGACTCTAAGTAGGCTTTAATACATTTGAAATGTTTTTTGTTTATTTATTTTATAGACGCTAAAATGTGCATTTAAATTAAGGCGATTAAACAGCGGGTATAGCTTGACTATATATATTCTTATTTAGATTTGCTTCCATTATTTCTAAATCCCAATAGATTGAAGATTATGAGGATTTTTTTAATTGAATTTATTATAGAACATGTTTTTAGATGGGTTTTATCACCAAATCAACCACAATTCACCCACACACAAAATAAATATCAGCCCATCACTGACGTAGTCAGGTCTCTAAGGTCCAAGATTTCGTAATTACCACATTCATGTAGGCTCAAATCCTCGATAAACTTAACTACTCTATCATGACCCAGTTTAATTACTCTAATGCCAATTACCTACTGTTAGTTTTATAGTTTTTTATTGGATTTATTGAACTAATTGAATTCAACAAGCCAGATTTGTAATGGGATTTAGCAAGATAGTTAAAATATCAACTACTTTTCACTGACTTTACTTAAAAAGATCTGCCTTCTATTTTGCAATCAACAAGATGATCACATCATGCATTACGAACTGCTAATCTCAGAGTTATCAGGTCATTCCAAGAGGGTCGAACACACAGACTCTATCCACTAGTCCAAATACAGCGTTTTGCATACTGTGTGATTTTCCACATAATTCAAAGAGGATCAACTAAGCAGAATGGACTACTGGGGCCTCATATACTGTATGTGTTTGGAGGTTTCTCTTCTCCAACATGATATGAATTATTACAAAAATGATCAGCTATGTGCAAGAGCTGGATAACTATCCTGGTGATTGGATTCACTTGTATCGGAGCATATGAACTCCCAAAACATGCAGGACATGTGGCCTTCAAAGACCGGGTTTTCCCACCACTGTGATAGGCTCGTGCCTACATCATGACCCAGTAACGTGAGAATGACTTTCCCTCTAGCAGCTCGGTATGACATCATGTTTGCTCTGGTATGCAAAAAACATTCTTCTATTTATTTAAACCTGCTCTTCTAATTCCTTTAAAAAAGGATTCTCATTCTCATGTCAGTTTTGTTAAACTTAACATCAACTAAACAGAAAAAAAGGAACATTAACTTTGATGGTAATAGATCATTGCAAAAATATTCAGTGAAATATCTATATCCTGGGCCCAAAGCCCAAATGGTGTAATTGTGATGCAATCCTTCCTGGCAACTTGTAACACAAACAGAAGAACACAGTGTTAATTCATCGCAGACGAGTTTGATTCTACTGATACGAAACTCAACCAGCGTCTGCAAACGATGTGGAAAGGTAGAAAACCGCAGGCTGGGTAAGACGGCATCTATGCTCAGTATTAAGTAGTGCAGCCACCATTTGACAGAAACCCCAAAACTGCTTAACAGATCAACTTAAAACGTGCATTGCGGTCTTGTGCGAAGTTGTAACCGCTGTGCTCTAAGTGCTGTTCGGGTCAGCTAGAAAGTGGGGGATAAACAAACCATGACAGCTCTTGGACCCACCCAGAGGTGAATAACTACTTCCTCTGAGATTCCAGCAACAGCTTGTGAACATGTTGAGCACGGATTCTCTCAGGAGGGCTGAGAAAAGGGAAAGGCTTGTGAGTATAGAGAACTCTGTAGAATGATTAATGAACATTTGAAGGGGGACCTCATTGACAAATTGGAACTCCAGTGATGTCAAGATAGTTTCGGGGAAGACATCGCATCTCCCGTGCCCCACAGATTTCCTGTCAGGCAGTCAGTATGGTTGCAGGTTCCCTTTATAATGTGGCTGGAACACAACCAGCGATTACAAGAGGTTTGCAACAGAGCATTTGGCCTTGAGTATGAAAAAAGTTAATACCATAGCAACATTCCCAGCTAGAAACTCAGTATTTGAAGTCTGCGGCATCAACCCTACCTCATTATGTTCAATTAAAATATGTGTAATAACAGTCAGGGGGGGGGAATGCTAACTATGCAGGAAAGGCAGTTCAGTGCAAATGCCACAAACAATTGCTAAAGGGGCTAGTGGGTTTGTTTTTAAGTCTTACGTTACAGAATTGTTAAACCACCAATTATATAAAATTGTTGAAGGTGTGTGTGCAGCTGCTTACAAGCCACACATGCATTATTTGGAGTTTTGGATTATCCAACTTGGCAAACAAGGCCGGCTTCAAATGAAGCACACTATGCAAGGTTTTGAATGTTTTAGTCGTAACAGACAATGTTTACACAGTAACTACAAAACAATGTGCAACCATGTGACGCTGTCAGTCAGTCAGGCGGTTCTACCACACAGAAATCAACATTCAACACAGCAGCCACAGAGGAATGAAGATGGCATGACCTAAAGACACTGGAGCTAACCTATATAAATACCTCATATTCCTTTTTGCACTAAATAGTGGAAAATATGTATTTTCTTCACACATGATATCATTGTGTGTCATGGCAAAAACTCAAAGATGTTGCCTTACAACACTTTGAGATCCAAAATTGGAAAATTGCTTTGCATGAGAAGTTTTTTTAGTGAATTTCACACAACAAAAATCAAGAATTCTTGCACTTATGAGTCCCAGAAATACAATGCAAAATTGTGTTTGGGACAAGGATAGGTTCTGTGACAAAAACATGAAGCACCAAGGCCACGGGGAAACAAATCACTCGCGATGACAGCGGTGGACACTGTCCCATTTGAGTATGAATATGGGTAACAATAATTATAATCCTAAATGACTAGATTGTAAGCTTTGGCGAAAACATTGCCACATACTACAAGCTGGTGTATAGGTTGGTCACAGAGACAACGTAATATGGAAAAATTAAAATAGAAATTAACAAAATTATTCTTATCTGGGGTAATATATCCTATTTTTAGGGAGGAAAATACTGAGACGACACCATACCTAATCATTTTTATTACACTACTCAGTATATGAAGCAACACTGAATATAATGCAAATGGAGAAAGAATTAGGAAAGATGCTGAAATAATTATTTGTGTAGTTTAATTGTGTAAATAAAGTAAACTTGTTTACACAAATTATCTTTGTTTCTATTCTACATAGCTGCCAACCCTAACCCTTACCCTGTGAGTAAATAGGTGCCGCGTTGTGAGAGAAGTTTATCATCACTTAATAACGGAAAAGGGAGCAATTTTCTGAGGTTTACAGGTATGCAACACTGCAGTAAATTAATAATTACATTGAATAATTTCTAATAAAAACATACAAATTAAAAAAACAAGGCCAAAGATGTGTAATTGAACAAGTTGGGACTTTTCCAACTAATGCCGGCAATATGTTTTAAACAATTGGTAAATGGTTATCAGAGACATTCTAAGCCAAAACATGTATATCTCTGCAGTTAAGTTAAAATTACACCCACACAATTATGAGTAATTAAAACCTTAATGGCAAAAGTTGACTAAGGTGCTGCATTCTTCACAGGTAGGACCACACTACAAAGCAATGAGTCAAGTCAACAAGCTTTTAAACTGTTTTCAAGAAGAGCTGCAAAACGCGCTAAAGCAACTGTCACGGCGAGGCCCTCTGCAGTACTTTAAGGGGGAACCAATCAACACCAGGATCACATGATGCATTAAGTGCATAGCACAGCAGAAAGCCAGAACACTACCTCTTTACTGCGACCTCCGAAATCTATTAGCTGCACTCACGTTGCACATCAATAACTGCATTAAAATGTGAATGTGCGGTAGTTTGTGTTTATGACAGATACTATATAAATATGCACGATATAGGAAAATATACGAGGGTAAGGGCTTTAATTACAGATGCTCTCAGTTTTGTACTATTTAACATACCAGCTTCTTATTCCTGCCTTCATCTTCGCTGGATCTCTTTTTGGAAGGTTTATTGGGGTCCTCCCCACCGCTGGCTTGATCCATGTTTCCTCCAGTGGTTCAAAATTCCTTTCTCCAACGATTTGACAGGAACTCCGCCACCACCAACAGCACAAGAAAGTTGTCAAACTTCACTCGTCAGCACGTCACTTGACAACACCTTCCAGGGCGAGATTTTTGAATATCCATTCGATCAAAACACGAGGAACTATTAATAATCAAAATTGATAAACGGAAGCCTTGCAAAACAAAAACAAAAAGTAGGATCCGAATGCAAGGGGCGTTTCTTCAAGTTGAAAAGGTGCGGTATCCCTTTAGCGCTACTTCTCTCTCCGTCGATCTCTGAAATAGCATGAAAACATGGTATTTACTGTCTCGTGCATTTTTATAAACACTGCAAGACAAATGCGACTCCAGTAAAACGGGTTTCACTAAAAGTATGCAAAGTGCAAATTCAAAACAGGCGCTATGAGGGAAAAAAAACAATGACTCCAACGTGGTATTTTATTTATAACTGCTAGGACACCAAGGATTTTCAATTTGTATACCATGACCAAAACAAACTTTAAAGCGTTTAAGTTAGCTATAACATAGTTACTACCTACAAAAATCTGTCTAAAACGGAATGGTAGTCATTTTTTAACGTTTAAGACCAAGGTTATCAGCCACGTCGCATCATTCCTATCAACCGGAATAAATATCAATACTAACAATAGTCGAAAATCACCGTTGTTCTCTCTGGAATACTTTACAAAGCTGTACATCTAGCCACGTTAGCGTACATCTAACTTCCTCCCCGAAAACACATCAAATACTAAGTCGCATAACACACACGAGAAAACAAGGTTAAAGTAATAATTTATAGTCCGAAAAAAATATTAATACAATAAAAATGTCCAGTGAAACTCACAGTATCCCATCCTGGTCAATATGTCGCAACCAAACATGAATGCCAGGCCCACGCTAACTCCCGCCTACTCCAGATTGACTGGTCAATGGGTTGGACCATGAGGGAAGCTCTCGACGGTGATTGGTCTGATGAGGTGACCGTCAAATTTGGCGTGGCATCGTAACGTGTAGAGGAGGAGGGTCAAAACAGATTTCATAGTGAGTGGATATAGTGAATGAAAAAAATGGGGGGAAAACAGATCTATAATTGTAGGGAATAGGAAATGTGACGTCACACCGGAAGTAGCGCGGGAATTCTTGATCACCAAACTCCAGCGTGTACCGCTCGCTCTCGTCAGACGCGCGCACGCGCGCTGTGAGCATCAGTGATTGTGCAACGTGTATGTTAAGATTACTACGGTTATGTAATATTGAATCGTGGAGGACTTTCTTGCAAGCAAGTTAAATGAAACACGATATACAATAAAGATGTTTAGCTCTTAGAATAACTAAAGTAATCTGTGCAAAGAAATGAAAAAAGAAAATGCTGCTTCTTCTTTAATTATTGGGGCTCCCAAGCCACCTAAACAGTAGAACCCCAAGAATTGTTCCAAGGTGGAGATTGTAAAGTGGAATCTGCTGTACAAAGGTGGATGGAAACCTAAAGTACAGTATTCCCTCGTTTATAGCAGTTAATGGGGACCAGAACCCTCCACAAAAAGTGAAAATCCACAAATTAGCGTCGCACCTTCAGAAAAGCCCCCGAAAGTCAAAATTACCTGATGACATCCTTAGTGACAGAGTGTAAGACTAACAAAATAACAACTATCCATCCATCAATTATCTGCACCACATATCCGCAGTAGGGTCGCGGGGGTGATGAAGCCCATCCAAGCTATCTTCGGACAGTGGGCAAGGGACACCCTGAACTGGTTGCAAGCCAGTCACAGGGCACACAAAGACAGACAACTCTCTCGCTCATTCACACCAAGGGACAATTTGGACCGGCCAATTAACCTAACATTAATTGGCCGTTTTTGGAATGTGGGAGGAATCCGGAGTGCCAAGCACGGGGAAAACATGCAAACTCCACACAAAAGATTCGATCTGATGACCTCAGAACCCGCGCAAACCACTGCGCTAACCACTGCGCCGCCGTGCTAAAATAACAACTAAAGGTCTACAATTAAAGACACAGAACACAGAATAGCAGTTGAGTGAATGGTCTTCATAGTCATTATCCAAAAGTACAACGAAATTGGAGGGCTTCTTCTTTCAGTGCAAGAAAGTGATTTAGAGAGCGGCTGGCTAACTTCATGCTGGCATCGGGAATCCTCGGTTTGAGTCAGCTCAACAAAATGATTAAAAAACAAGAGGTAATAATACTCTTTGTGATTAAGGGCTATACAAATAAAAATGACTTGACTTGACTTGAATGTAGCAAGTTCCCACGGGTTGCAGCTCCAAGTCATCTGTTTTAGTGTAATGGACTTGGCATTGATGAGATGCAGGCTTGGCAAGGGTGGCTTATGAGGTTGTTAGGTAGTCAGCAAGCCAAACCTGCGGCCCCCTTTGCTTCATCTTCACCACCACATCAGTCTCTTCCCGGACACGATAACAATCCATGGAGCACCCATCGGTGATCAGCATTTCTTTGTGCTTTTCTGACTTTCTTCAGAGAGTCCGATTTGATTGATAAATTTCTTATTGGCTGTTGCCTTCTTTCAGTTTTTTTTTGTTTTTTTTTGTTTTATGGACACAATGACTTGTGTGCCCATCTGGCTGTTTGACTGACAGCTTACACCAGCCTATCAGTCGCATACACTAAGCCCTCCGCAACTGGGCCCCGTGGAAGCATTTGTGTGCTGTCTGTTGCAAGTCAAGCCAAGACATGTTTATTTGTGACGCCCTTAATAACAAGGAGTCTCAAAGGGCTGCACAGACTATTGCAAACTATAGACTATTATTATACCATATAATGATCTAAAACCTACATGAGGGCAAGGAAAAACTCAAAAACCTCAACATGAGGGAAATGAAGAAACTTTGAGAACACAATGAAAATTTCGGAGGTATCAAAATCGCCAAAAAATAAACCGCGATACAGCGAGGGATTAATGTAAAAGAAAATTGAAATTAAAAATCAACAATTGATTAGAGCCATGCAACTTAGCGAGGGTAGCCGTTCGTGAGCTTCCTTTATATTTATTGATAATCTCAAGCTTTTATTTTCTAATTGTTATGTTTTTGCTTCCCCTTTTAACATCAGAGCAAGCCTTGGGACCTAAAGCGAAATAGAAGCAGTACTAAAACACAGTAAAGTCTGAACTAAATGAAGAGAAAGGCATTGTGACAGGTCATTCGGCCAATCGCACATTTGCATTTTCATATTGCCGTGATACAGACCAATAGAAATCACCATCTTATATGACGACGATCAACAGCAGATAGGCGTCTTAGAGATGTGAATCTACATTCGCACGAAAAATGGAAATCTATAATTTGACATGTATTTGGGCAGGGAAATAGTGTGGAAAATGCCACAGAGTAGGCCCATATTCTAAACTCTAAGGCAGGGGTGTCAAACTCATTTTAACTCGGGGGCCACACGATAGAACAAACATTCTGTCAGGGGCCGGACTAGTGGATTAAAGAGAAAGAAAAAGAGAGATAAAGAAATAAGAGAAAGAGGGAGGGAAAAGGAGAGAGGGCGGGACAAAGAAAGAAAAAGAGAGAGGGAGAGAGCGTGAGAAACAAAAGATAAAAAGTCGTGAGAAAGGGAGAAAGAAAGGGAGAGGAAGAAAGTATTAAAAGAGAAAAGGAAAAAGGAAGTTAGAGCAAAAGAGGTTAAAACACACAGAGAGAGAAAGACAAAGAGCAACAAAGGAAGAGAAAAAGAGAGTGATAGAGACAGAGACAGAATGGGAGAAAAGGGGTGGAAAAGAAAGAGAGAAAGAGAGAAATAAATACAAGTACAGTGTCTTTGTTCGAGGCACCTGGCTTTGGCAACATCAAGTTGACATATTTCAGCCTGCAGCTTGTTTTTTTCTTGCGCTTCTCTGAGTGTTGTCTCGCGGGCCGGATTCAATCCCTCAGCGGGCCTGACCTAGCCCGCGGGCCGCCTGTTTGACACCCGTTCTCTAAGGTGAAAACATCACAAGGTGGGTTCCCGTATCCTGGGGATCTACTGTAACATAGAAATCTGGACCAATGTTGAAACCAGTGATAAAATATCCCAAGAGCCAACGCATACCAGACAGCAACTGAGTGCGTCAGGATCACATTTTAACATCAGTTGATTAAACTGAACACGATGGTTGACTTTTGAGCCAGCAGACCGTTAACAAGTTTAAACAGCAACTTGTGTAAACAATAACTACCCTCAAGAATTCATGCAAAGTCAACACTTAGTTGATACTAAGAAAATAATTTAACAAAAAATATTGTCTAGTGTTGACATTGAAAACATCTACATTGTCTTTGTAAATCACTTTTTAACATTGTCTAGTTTGGAACCCCGGTTCTAAGACAGCAGGGTTTAAAATTAAACATACAGTGCCATTGTGGACATGGAATATTCTATCCCCAGAGGTCATTTGTCTGGAATGACTGACCAAGGCTTGGGAAAATATTTAACTCTTTTTAGACCAAAGAAATTGTCAGATGTACTCCTTTGTGTATTTGACCACTAATTAACTTGTCATGGCCATTGACTTGAAACTATAAACTATATAAATATGTGATAAGCATTTAGATTACATTTAGAACCTTTTCAAAACTGCTACCATTTATTATTATGTCCAAGGCTGCATTCTTTCTCCAACATCTCCATGTTGAGGATTTCACGGTTGCCCAAGGCGCCCAATTGGCCCCGCCCATTTAACCTAACATGGTGGACTGATTGGCTTCCCTCCTATTTAAGTTCACTTGTCCATTTTTCTTGTGTTCTCTGTGCGTCTATATGCAAATGCATGAACTTATAACCCTCGGGAAAGTCCAGAAGCACAAAGTTATTCGATGCAGGCTTCTCATTGGCTGCCGAGTATGCAAATGGCCTAACAGACCGAAATTCCAAAATTCCCAAACCGAATGCAGATTTCGAAATTGATTAAAAAAAAAAAAAGAAATAAAAACGAACGATTTTTTTTCCTAGAAAAAGTTGTCGGCCACCCGGGCAGACATCGTTGTGTAAGTTGTACGCCCGACGTAAAAGATGCACGCCCCGGGCGTCCGGGCAGATGTTATTTCAAACACTGTAAATATTCAAGTATTATTAAGAACATTTATTTATTTTTACTCTACTGAGGCTTTGTTGTCTTTACCCTGTTCATTTTTCTAGCTGGCTAGCTTTCATATGCTAGCAAGTGCTAGCTACTTGTCTGCTAACATGGGGCTTCATTTTTAAATGTTTTTAGGGATGTGCAATAATCATTGGTCCGTTGGTTGCAAAAAAAAGCATCATTATAGGTCCAAAAGCGTACACAAACCAAAAGAAAAAAAAATCCCAATAATTGGTCTATTGGAGTATAATATTCTGAGCCAGGATCATTTCAAAGAGATGGATTTATTGGAGCTAGATAATGACTTTTCTTCATCCTTGTTTGCTTATTTTTTTTAGTGTTTAAGTTTCATTGTTTGCTTGTCTTTTCGTTTCTTCGTTTCTTCCTTTGATTGCTCGTCCATTTGTTTCTTTCTTCCTTTGTTTGCTTGACTGTTGGTTTTTCCTTCGCTCATCCGCTCGTTCGTTACTCTTTCTTCATTCTTTTGTCTGTTTGTTCCTTTCTCTCTCCCTTCCTTCATCTGTTCATGACTTTCTTTCTACCTCCCTACCTTCATTCATTTGTTACTTTGATTATTCCTTCCTTCTTCCGTTTGTTACTTTGATTCCCCTTTCCTCCGTTTGTTACTTAGATTCTTTCTTCTTACATCTGCTGTTATTATAATTGCCCCCTTCCTAATTCTTCCTTCCTTCATCCATTTGTCACTTTGATTCTACCTTCATTTATCTGTTTGTTACTTTGATTCTTTATTCCTCCTTTGTGTTTTTGTTACTTTGTTTCTTCTTTTTTTTTAGTCCATTTGTTACTTTGATTATTTATTCCTTCATCTGTAGTTACTTTGATTCCCCCTTTCTCCATTTGTTATCTTGATTCTACCTTCCTTCATCCGTTGTCATGTTGAATCTTCCTTCCTTACTTCCTTCCTGTTTGTTTGTTACTTTGTTTCTTACTTCCTTCATCTGTTCTTTTCTTTATCCCTTCATTTATTTGTCCGTTCGTTATGTTTTCTTCTTTCCTTGGGTACTTTGTTTCTCCCATGGTTACTTTGTTAAATATTTCCTTTCTTTGTTCTTTTGTTACTTTGTTTCTTCCGTTATGTGTTACGTTTTTCTTCATCCATCTATTCTTCCATTTACCCATCTATCCGTCCATCCTCTTCCAATATGGAAAAATTTAAAAATTCCCAATATTGAGCATACATCGCTTAAATGAATTAATATAGGTTGAGTGTATTTTTAAGCAGAAAATGCACACTCTCTACAAGTTCAGACCTATTTTTACACAGGTGGTCTTTGAAACATGACAAGCACCATGGGAAAATAAAGGTTATTGTTTTTTTATGATGATTACACCAATTGGGATACATTGTCCTTAAATAGACTCACTTAGCAAACTAGTGTAAACTCTTGCCAAAATTGTGATTGGTGAATGTTTTATTGACGAATGACGGAATATTCATCACCTCCACTTCCGGATTTGGTCCAACAGGCAAGAAGGAGAGTCTGGCATCGCTCTCTGTCAACAGCATGTTCAGCAAATTACTGTCCAGGTTGCTCTACCTCAAAACCGGCCCCCCGGGTTGTCTCAATTCTACTGAGCAGCCGGGCCGTCAGTTATCAGACATCTGGCAAGGAATTAAAAGGGGGACAGGGTATATGGGAGTTTGTCAACAAAGTGGATAATATTTAATGTCCTAATTAGAACTGCACAAAAAAAAACATGACGGTAGATAAGAACATGCTGCATACATGACAAATACATGCAACTGGCTGAGTCCATAGAGTTTTATAAGACTACTTAAACATAGTTACTACGAAACTAGAGGATACAAAAAGGCATTAAATCTGAGTTAGTAGATAAGATAAGGTTATTCCCAATAAAGTGTCTATTTCAAATGTATTTAAAAATGTATTGGTGGTCGAATATACAATATCTGTTTTGGTCTTCGTCTTCTTTAGCATCCTGCACTTATCACTTTCTCGTCTTTTAAATGTCATGATGACTGATTAATTTCACCTGTGTCCTGATTGGTTCCCCTCCTACCTAAGCTCCGTCCTTTCACTCGCCTTTTGTCAGTCCGTCAGGAAACCTGTTTTCACGAGGCAAACATTTTTTACTCTGACTCCCGCCGGTCCCACGTTTTCACCCGTTTTTCTCCCGTCCGTTCCTGATTTCCCTATTTGTCTCTGGCTACGACCCGTTTTTTGACCCTGACCACGTTTTGATCTCCCGTCCCGGCTAACGACCTGTTTTTCCTCTATTTATCAATAAAACTTGTGACTAACATTACACATCTGGGTCCTACTTCCGTTCTGGTCGTGACATTAAAGTTTTTGTATTAAAAATATGCACTGCATAACTTGACATTTCCAGGCTTGGTGTAGCATTTATGATTAGACAACAAATAGACAAAGTCTCAGGTTAATTAGAATGGATGTGGGATCAGTAGAAAATATCGTTTTTTTTAGAAGGGATTGAATAATTCCCAAGATTAAAAAAAATGGAGGGCAGATAATCGGCTAGCCGGAAATTGGTGTATTCTTCTTAACAACAATTGAGGAGTGAATTGAGGACTTTTGTTTTGTTTAATTTCAATATAAATTCAGTTGTTATTTTGTCAGTACACATTTCTGGTATGAAACGTCCTCTGGTGGGAAATTTACAATGACCATACCTTCAGAGTCGAGCAAAATACAAAGACAAACACTCTCATTACATTCTAACCTCAAACAATTGTCCCTCTCTCCAAATAACAACTTCCAAAACAAAAATAACACGCTGAAACACTTTTCCTCGACATATCATCTGGAATGACTTTGTTAGCCGGTTCCGAACAGCAATTTCCCGGCGTTTTGCGGAATTGAACAAGATTAAGGGGGTTGCGGGGCGATACCAGGTGTCTATTTTTAGACTTTTGAACCAAACAACTCTACCTATGTTGTTGAGCTCCTAAGAAACAGCAGGTTGTGGCTCGGTGCCCATGGAGGAAGAGGGCAGCTCCAGGACAGGAAGCAGGGGAGGAATTTTTTTCCTCCCAGTGGGAAGCCCTATTAGGTACACCATGGATTTACAGAGGACAAGCACAATGGGAAATGCCATAGCAAAGCTTAACTACTGGCTGCAGACCCCCTGTTGACAGTTGATAGTTTTCCCGTTTTCTCCCATATCTTTGAGCACAAAGCGGGATTTGCCTGATAATCTGAATCAAGGATATCATGGAGTTGAGGTACTTCCTGCTGGACAGGGTAAAAAAACAGTAGCATTCAAACACCTTTTTGAAATAGAAAACATGTGGTTCTAAATGCTATGGCTGTCTGCAGTAGCAGAGGCCAAATATAAATACGGTAAATTTCAGGCTATAAGCCGCTACTTTTTCCCCAAACTTTCAATCTTGCGGCTTATTCAGTGATGCGGCCAATTTATGTAATTTTTCTAACGGCCGCCAGCGGCGCTCGAGTACAAAAGGTAAGATTTAGACGGGTGGAATATATGCGCCGAGGAAGACTGCAACTTCTTGGCTTGACTAGCGGCAAGAAATCTTTCACTAAAACTGGTTGCATGCGAAAGGCAACTTTTTTGCAAGTCTGCCAGTGGATCCTGACAGCGTGGGGCAGCATAAAAAAATCCACCATCACCAACGGGTTCCGAAAAGCCGTGACGGAGAGGAGGGTACACCAGCGACAGTGACAGCGCGAGTGAGGCTGCGGGAACGTGGGACGACGTCTATATGACACGGTTTCTTTCCGACACTGAGGAAGACGACTTTGATGGCTTCAATTGTAAGGAGGAAGATGAGGACGGTTTACCGTGATTTTTACAAGTACGGTATGTTTTTTTAACAGACCCGTTTACTGTGTTGCGAGCGTGTTGCTAACGTGTTGCTACCTGTCACAGGCACCGTTTGGGATGAAAGTTATATTATTATTATTAAAGCTTTGAAAACTCTCTCGGTGTACCGTCTTTTTTTGTAAATATGTGTAACCATGTATATTATGTATTTGCAACTGCATATTTTTGTAATGGGGCAGCACGGCGGCGCAGTGGTTAGCGCTTGTGCGGCACAGTTCATGTCATGGGAACCTGTCATGGGTTCAAATCCAGCTCCAGACTTCCTGTGCGGAGTTTGTATGTTCTCCCCGTGCTTGCGTGGGTTTCCTCCGGGCACTCCGGTTTCCTCCCACATTCCAAAAACATGCATGTCAGGTGAATTGGCCGGTCCAAATTGTCCCTAGGTGTGATTGAGCGAGTGAGTTGTCTGTCCCCGTGTGCCCTGCGATTGGCCGGCAACCAGTTCAGGGTGTCCCCTGCCCACTGCCCGATGATTGCTGGGATGGGCTCCAGCACCCCCGCGACCCTACTGAGGATAAGCGGTGTAGCTAATGAGATGAGATGAGATTTTTGTAATGTATTTATTTGTATTTATTTTGGACACTTATTCTGATATGTTTTGGACGGGCGAATTAAAATGAAGGGGCGTAACAAACGCGGGCTGACGGGAAGTGGGGACCGGTAAAGGTGAGTGTTTGTGGACATGGCGGACAATAGTGGATATATATTTTTCCCACCCTTACCTTTGGAAATATACACTTTTTTCTTTGGATTACTTTCAACGGGACCCAGACTTTGCCGGTCTGCATCAAACCTTAAGTACCGGTATCATTTTACGTTCATTTAGCCGGCTGTGATTTTTGGACTGTATACTTTAATGAAGGATATTTAGTTACAATCGCGAGACTTAAAGTCGGGTCTGGGTTAATTTTGTGTTACATTTTTTTAATGTGGGCGCATGCGGCTTATATACAGGTGCGGCTTGCTTAAGTACAAAATCGGCTTTCCTCTTGAAATGTGGTGTGTGCGGCTTATAATCAGGTGCGCTCTATAGTTTTAGAATTTACGGTACAATAGAATACATACATTTTACATTCTAGTCCAAGGTTTTACAACTCAAATGTAAAACATAGTGTGCAGCCTCAGCTACTTTTCTTAAATAAGCAGGTAAGTATTTTCAAACGGCAGATGGTATTTATTGAAAAATCTGCTTTATGTTTTCGATAAATACAACATGAAAGTAAACGGCCTGAGAGCATAAGGAGCCATCGGACTCTCAAATATACAACGCTTTATTACACCATTTTCTTTCTGTGATTCATTGGAGCTGAATCAACTGCCATATTGCACGACTTCAGTTTCGGTATTTTATATAATTTTTACAAAAACAAAGGGAATATTATTGTTGTATATTTTACTAGAAAAACAGTTAATATACACAGTGGAATGTTTTTCACTGATGTTAGAATGCATGCGAGGTTCCTCAACCAGAGGTAAGATCTTCAGCCTGAGTCTGACTCAAATTTAGGCTTGGGTCAGGCCTAAACTTGCAATCATTAAGTTAAGGCCAGGTTTCTCTCTCACTGACTTTTATTTAGAACAAATAGATGTTAATAAAAATGCATACTAAATTGACGAGTGAACACTTAAAAAAATTGCACTAATTGAAAAAGGTAAAAAATATTAAAAAAACAAAAAATAAAGCCTCTCTATGCTATGGCTCTTGCCGACGATATATTAGATTCACTGTCTGCCTATCGCTTTCTCTCTCTCTGTGTCAGTATCTCTCTATACAGCGTTTCTGTGTGTGTCTCTCTCTCTCCCTCCCTCTCTCTACCTCTCTCTCTCCCAAGGTGCTGTGTTAGATTAAGGACGTACTGCTGCTGTGGTTTATGGCTCAATTTTCAACCCGTCATAATGACGGACAGCCTTAAAATTTTCACGTCAACTCTATGAAAAGTTTGTCCATGGTGGAAATTTGTCGTTATAGGTTATTTCTGCAGACACAGTAATACAAAAGATGTAAATGTTTACCAGTCTTGTACAACCAAGATTATGTTACAAAGGACAGGCTTTAATTTGTTAGCATTAATCACCTCTCCTCCTACCGAGTCCTTACAAATAAATCGGGAAATTTCAGGCTTGATCTTGCAAATCAAGTTAATTGGTCATGCTCGGGCTAGTTCGGGTTTTTATACATTGCGTGCCTGGGTCGGATCGGGCTGGATTTTTTAGGCCCGATCTTAACTCGACCACATCAGTGCCTACTATAATTCAGGAGTGTAATGATAATTAAAATGCTCCATTCTAGTGTATGTGGTTAACACTCTGTCTCTGCTATTCTTATTATCATTTCTCTTTCAGCTTTAGATAATAGGCACAGATTTCCGTCAAACTTTTCTGCCTCTGTTGAAGGAACATAAACAAACAAACCGGGAAAGACATCATACATGCCAGAACCACCACCTCAGCCTCCATTTTTTCAATGACTTAGTCAGAAGGCGGATTTGATAGGTATGCGGGCTTGGAGTGTCACATTGCTTCATCATTCAAATATTTTGGTTTCCAGACTAACCGGGTCTGCTCGAGGTCAAAAATACACGGGAATGGTCTGAGTTCTAGAAAGATATTGACTGAAGAGAAAAAAAATACACATCACCTTCAGATCTCTGCCCTCAATCTCAACCTCCTCTGCGTGCATACAGTACAATTCTGTGTCAGCTTATCAGCACAGACCAATGGAACTGCCGCTTGCTACTGTATTTGCTCTTAGAGTGGAACGGGAACACAACGGCCCGACAGCGCCGGTCCCAGAGGACATGCCGAGCGCTCAAAGGTTTGACCCCGGTTTTGCTCACAGACCTTCAACTGACGACGAAAAACTGCCTCACTCTGAGCAGAGTACGCAATATTCATCCATGGATCTACAGTGTTATTCCATGTGCCCGAAGCCATCAAATTAGTCAAGCACCGCTGCCATGTTGTGATCAGTGGGGGCATAAACGGCGAGTGGTAATAAAGAGGACTGCTTCATGAGGCGTGGCGCACCAAATGACAACCATTTACCATCAAATTGTGCTAACCCTACAAGGTCAAAAGTTTATAGTGTGGCGGGGGAGGGAGAGAGACAGAGACAGCCTAAATTACACACAAGATTTGAGCTGAAGTAGTTGATAATTTAATGTGCTCTAGGAACTTTGCGTGAGTAACTTGAAAATTAAAATATAAAATGAGCCCCCTTCACTCTGCCGACCCACGACTGCACCCGAACACCCAGTTCTAACCTTTTCATTAGGTTTGCGAACAACACAACTGTGCTGGGTCTCTTCAAAATCAGTGGCAAGACAACCTACGAGAGTCAAGTAAAAAGGTTGACCCAGTGGTGTAAAGACAACAACACCCCCTAAATTTGGAGAAGACCAAAGAGATTGTTGTCGACTTCAGGAGGGCTCCCACCGAGCATGCTCCACTCACAATCAACGATACATCTGTGAGAGGGTGAACAGTACCAAGTTTATGGGTGTGCATATCAGAGAGGACCTGTCTGGAGTCATAACATCATGCCGAAAAAGACCAGGATTGACTGTATTTTCCCAGCAAACTCAGGAGATCAAGTGCCCCGACCCCATCATGCTCTCATTCAGCCACATCACCATGTGGTATGGCCCTTCCACAGTGTTCAGCCGAAAGATCGTGCATCGCATCCTGAGAACAGCGGAAAGGTTTATTGGTGTACCCTTCACACCCCACATGGACATCTACGACTCCTACCTCACCCGCAAATCCACCAGCATTGCAGGTGACACCACCTACCTATCTCACAGGCTTTTTAACCTGCTACTATCAAAGAAAATACTGCATTCCCTAGAGCAAGAACTAGCAGGCTCAAGGACATCTTGCATCAGGAACTCTCTCCACCCTACCCACTCCTTCTGCCAAAACTATTCTTTTTAGATTCCAGCTATGCATTGTTTTCATTCGAAACCTTATTTAATTTTGAATTCATACTTTTATATTTGTATATGCATACTTCTTTCTTATGGTTTAGCCTTGCTGCTATCTGTTATTTGTATTGTGCCCTATCTATTGCATGTTTACAAGCAGGGAAAAAGAAGTTGCGCCTGTGCTGTCGAATGCTCTGCTCTCTGAGATATGATCTGCAACCTCAGTGAAACTGTTTAAATCTAGCCTTAGGCCAAACATATATGCTATAGCTAATGAATGACCTATGTTTCATGTTGATAATATCTGTGTCTTGTTTGGTAATGCTACATCCATTGCAGCCTGGTCATCCTGGAAGGGTGATTACCTCTTGTGCAGTCCCTACTCAAGGTTTCTTCATTTTCCTCATGGTGAGGTTTTTGAGTTGTTCCTTGCCCTCATGTAGGTTTTAGATCAGGGGATAGTGTGGCAATAGTTTGTGGTTTGCAATAATCTGTGGTCTGTGCAGCCCTTTGAGACTCTGTGATTAAGGGTGTCACAAATAAACATGACTTGACTTGAATCAGCTGCTAAAATGCTGCTTTTTGGGGTATGTATTTATGTAATCTGCCAGAAAATGTCATTTATTGTTTTGTCTGGAACAAAGTGCATCATAGCTGCTATTGTCAGTAGGATGCTTACTGACACTTGCTTACACTGCTTTAGAGATCAAGGTAAGGGTCCTTGTAAAAACGGCAATCGCAGCGCTTTCCTTGGACGGTTGTTAGCCTCACTCCTTTTGCTTTCCTTCAAAGCCAGCGAGGGGGAAATGACAATGGTCACGTTTGCCAAGTCAGAACATTAAACCAAGCAACGAAAAATGGCTGTGACTCTCCATCTCTTTCAAATGACCGTGCCGAGGCACCTAAGGGCCACTTTGACGACCAAAGAGTCGAGACTTTTGGAGGAAGGGTTCCATTCGCAGGAGGGGAGCTCGTTTGGACAGCTCTTATTTCAGCAAGGGTAATGTGAAGGAACATTTTTCTGGTAGGCTTTCATTAAGACCTAAATTGGGGGACATCACCACTATCCTCACTTGTTTTCAGGTAGGCAATTGAAGAAACAAAAAGATGGGAAGGAGGAAAAAAAGAAACAAATGTGCCCTTAGAAAGCTTATTTCACTTCCAAAACACCAATGACATCAAGCAGGGGAAACAAAAAGGTTGTCCAATTTATATGATAAACGCAATTGTTTGAGGCACATGAAACTTCTTAACTGAAGTCCTGTATAGCTCAGACTAGCACACATTAAACATGTGCGTTGAGGTGTAAATAAATAAATAAAAGAAAACTTGAGCTAGCTATCTTTATGGCTATACCATAAGGATTTAAAAATAACACAAATATTTTATTTTCGGTGTGACGTAACTTTCACATGCCATCGACTGTAACAGTTGAGCACTAAATCACTAAATTTACTCTGATTTTTCCAAAATTATTGACTCCTTACCATTGCCGCCTCGATTATTGACACAGAACCCTGTTGTTTATTTGATTATTGACTCTTTGCTACACGTTTCTTTTTATAAATTACTAGTCCCGACTAGATTTTACATCTTTGCTCAATTCCTGGCTCTGTTCTCCACTTATTTGATTCTTTTTTGTATCCCAGGATCAAAAAACTTGTGACATAACATCATAATACGCCATTGATTTGGACTACCGACCCTTGATTCCTATCCTCACTAGATGGACTTCTTTTGTACTCGATTTTTGACTTCTTACTTTGATACCATGATTTTTGACTCAGTACCCCATTCATTGTTTCAACTCTTGATTACTTTTTTTCTAGATTCCTATATCTGACTGGTCCATAATAGATTTGACATCTTTGCTCAATTTGGGGCTATAGCTAGATAGATGTATAGCTAGATGTATCGCTAGATAGATGTATAGCCAGACAGACAGACAGACGTATAGATAGATAGATGTATAGATAGATGTATAGATAGATGTATAGATAGATGTATAGATAGATGTATAGATAGATGTATAGATAGATTAGATAGATAGATAGATAGATGGATAGATAGATGTATAGAGAGAGACAGAGAAATATGGATAGAGGGATGGATAAAGGGATAGATGGATAGAGGGATGGATAGATAGATAGGTATGCCTTAACTCTCTTGCCCATAATGTATCAAATGGACCAAGCACATTCTCTATATTATGTTGCAACTATACTTTAAACATTTTCATTACCAAATCTGAAGATCATCGGTCGACATTTTCAAAGTTCAGTGTTCGAATATCGGCTTCTGCGGTGTTCTTGTGTTCAAAACATGCAGCTAAGTGTCGCAAAACCATCATAAACAGATGATTGCTGAATAAAAGAACCCTTAAAATATTCACTCCGCAATACTCGACCACTTGGCTTATTAAGCCCCGGCATCTCCCTTTGATGAGGATTCATATTATGATGCGACATGTTTTCATTTGCCTGAAGATGACAACTTAATCACACTGCGGTTCTCGCAATTGGCTCAGGAGAAACCGGCGGCACATGTACACACTCCAAAACATAATCCGTTCAAATCCACCTGCAAGTACTTCAGCTCAATCTTGATTATTTCTAGTTCGGAGGACAAGGGGTGAAAATCTCTAGGAACACAATAACGCAAGCAGTTTATTCAGATTTTTCTTAATAGAAGCCTCTTTTTTGCTTTTGTCCCTGAAATAGGCAGACACTCACTTCACCACCGACTGTGAGGCAATTTACTCTGCGTTGTTTATTAAAACTTGACTTTTTGGGGGTACAACTTCTACTTCGTTTTATGAGTTAGCAGTCAAGGTGCTTAAACTTAATGACGATAGTTCGTCTACCACAGTGTGAAGGTAACAATATGCAAACTCCAGCTGGATGACTCACTGACGAATAAAAAGACTAAAAATAAAACCTGAAGTGTGCCGCCTTCAACAGGGACAGAAATTGACAGTGAGAATAAAAATCATAAGATGAAAAATAATACTCACTAAAAAACAAACAAACATTAATTCAATCTCCAGTCACTCATCCTCCAAATTTTGATTTTCCAATATCTAATGCTGAAACAAGATTTGAAGTGTTTAAGTATGTGGTGCATGATCATTCATTCAGTTTCCAACCTGTTTATCATGTGTTGCTAGAACTTTTAATAAGAAAATCATATGAGAATTTTGGAAATGTAAATTATTATTATTATTTTTTTTAATATTGATTTGTGTCAGGACCAAAAGGGAAACAGGACCTAATTGTAAAATCTGCACTTGTTAATTAGAAACTATAAGGTACTCTTTGCAATCATTTTTTTATCAATTATAAATAGTCACTCATTACAATCACAACTAAATGTCTGGCTTTGGGACAAAACCTTGGGAGACAAGATAAATGATTAAAGGAATTCTAATTTAGAAAAATAGTGAGTTTTCAGTATTTAAAGGCACACCCCCAAAAATTAGTCTTTTGTGGGGTTTTTTTCCTCATATATTATAATAGGCGCAGCGAACTATAAGGCAACTAAAACAACATTAAGTGCTACAGTTGCATTACATTTAAATTTAAATAAGGACCATACTTGTGCATTGATCAGACAAAAATGTATTCTTGATCCTAATTTCAATTATTGGATGCAACAGGAATAAGTTCCTGTTGAGCCTTTCCTATACTCAGGTTGCATGTGAGCGGAGCTTCTCTGCTTTAAAATGTGTGAAAACTAGGCTAAGGAGTTTGCCGTCTCAGGAATCTTTAGAGGCCTTCTTGCTGATGTATACTTAGAAGCAAATATATGTAACGGAGTGTTATGTGCCGTATTAAATTATGGCAGAAGTGACGCACTGGAACTGTTGTGACAAACACAGAGTATTCTAGCTTCCGGTCAGTTTCTGGACCTGTTGTGATTAACAAGGCAACAATGCATCCAACCATGCACGTTTGTCACACTGTATTTCCAGTGTTCGAGTTGTAGATAAAACAGACGAAAATCTGTGTAGTCTTTAGTTTGCTAAGGTCTGTGGTGTATGAAGCCCTTTGAGACTCTTTGTGTTTAACTGCTAAACAAATAAACATGACTTGACTTAAAGTGTTTTCTGTTTAACTCAACAACACTTGAATTTCTTCCCAATAAAAATGCATCATAAGAGTTCGCTGCTGTTCCATTCATTCAAAATCATTCATCATAGCCAAGTGGGCCAGCTTTGGGTAAAAAACTCCCAGGCTGAAAAATGGGCCCTGGAATCAGAAGCAATCTTTGTAAAATAGTGGATCAATTCTCCTAACTTGCTGCCACCCGGAACTTTCATCATGTTTGTGCCATTAACAGCCAGCACGGTACCCTTAAATATTCTGGCTGCTACACCCAAGGCACCATTACCGCTTGATCCCAAAGACGAGGCCGTGTTTGTTTCTCGTCGCGGAGTTTGTTTACTGAGAAATTTGTGGAAATGCTGTCGGGCAGGCGCCAGGAAGGACGCCTGATGTTCGGCTTTGAGAGATGTTGCTAAATGAAATGTCCTTTCAAAAAAGTTTCTGCCTCATCTGACTGGCTGAGCACCAATAGAGCCTTAAAAATCACATTCTTCAGTCTGAGTGCAGAACTGAAGGTCAGGCAATGATGCAGACGGTGTTTATTTGTTGTGCCGCAATGCCATCCTGTGGTAACACGTATCCCTGTCTCAGGAGATGGAGCTATTTTGCAAATAATGCGTGGATAAATCAGATTAGATTTTTTGTGTTATAATGTGTTTGCTGCTTGATAATGACATATTGTAAAATGATAAAAAATAATAGGGGTTTCTGCAAGACTATTACAGTCCTGGTTTCATGACTCCCTTACATTTCATACCTCCAATGTGATAAATAAAAACACATGGTCCCAAATTTTTTTTTTGCTATTTTTTTCCCCCCCTTTTTTATTTTCTTTGTTATTGTATATATTTGTCTTGCTGTCGGTCACCCCTCTTGAGGGATATGACCAAGGTAGACAGATAGTTTATTAAAACACTTGAATTTACGTTGATTATTTTCATCTTTAATTAATTTAAACTTATTGAATAAATTTAAATTAATTATTTATTTTGCTGATTCGATGGACTTTGATAATTTGATGATCTAATTTATTGTTTAAAAAAAAAATCAATACATACGACGTTGCTACGTTACTCAGTCCTTGAGTCATCTGTTCACCAAGAACTTTTTGACTTTTACTCAAGTAAGTATTTGTATGTCTACATTTACTTCTACTTGAGTAATATTATTCTGAAGCAGCAGTACTTATACTTGAGCAGTGTCTGAAATAAAGTCTGCCCAGACGACTGGGGCGTACATCTTTTACGTCTGGCGTAAAACAAAACATCTCCACCCAGGTGGCCGACAACTTATTCCCCCCAAAAAATAAAATTAAAAAAAGTAATGTATTTGCAACTCAAACGTTTACTTTATTCCGATTTCGAAATCTTCGTTCGGTTTGGAAATTTCAGAATTTCGGTTCGTTTGGCAATTTGCATACTCGGCAGCCGATCAGAAGCCTGCATCGAATAATTTCGTGCTTCCAGACTTATAGGGTCGTGCATTTGCATTTCATTTTTCAAAGTAGACAGAGAACGCAAGAAAAAAAATGATAAGTGGTTAGGAATCGAGCCAAAACTTCAGCCCCAAAAAGAAAGATTCAAAAGAAGCTAACAAAATTGATGACGCTACAAAAAGTAAACGTACATTAAAAGCATCGTGGAAAAAGGGGTTCACATGGCTTGTAGCAGACGACGCAACGCAAACATTGCACGAATGAAGATGAGTAAATACAGGTACATACTGATGGCAGATGGACACCAGCGATGTCATATACATGCAATGAATGTTATAAGTAGATTTATAATAAACTTAATTTTAGTTCTGTTATATATTCTGATTATCAATCCATAATACTTTGCGACAATGTTTTTTTTTTGCGGTTTGTCATC
This sequence comes from Urocampus carinirostris, assembly GCF_059441175.1. Classification (NCBI taxonomy): domain Eukaryota; kingdom Metazoa; phylum Chordata; class Actinopteri; order Syngnathiformes; family Syngnathidae; genus Urocampus; species Urocampus carinirostris. The sequence continues at coordinate 34,547,011 of NC_142357.1, read as the reverse complement.
TTATTGTGTTTCAAGTTGTGAAAAATGGGGCGGGCAACTTTTCAGAGTTGTCTGCCCTGGTGTCCGGTAACTTTTTGAGTTTCAGACACTGTCTTGAGTAGATTTTTCGGCTAGTCTACCCACCCCTGCCTTCGGTGAAAATTGGTTTGACACATGGGCACTAAAATTTAACAGTAAAATATATGGATGCCAAAATCGAGCATCACGATTGGTTTAATCCGATAGATTAGAAAAATGGTCAACAATGTTTCCAATCGAATGAATACCTTTCATGCGTTATTTATCCGCAGCATTATCTCCAGGATGCAAACTTTCAAAATATATCCCAACGCACTTCTGAGTGGCCTACCGATGCACTTGTAGTGTATTCGTCCTTGACGTGGAGAACACTACCTAGGAACGCTACTTATGGTGCAGATCCGCGCAAACAGAGGCAGCGATTAATGAGTCGGAACAAAATCATTAAAATGTAAACAGTGGCAGTTGGTTGGCGGCCATTAGTGATCCTACCTGTGAGACAAGTAGCGCTAATTAACCCCGGACGAAGTGACCCGGGACCCGATGAAATGCCGATCCAATCCACGAGAGTGGGAGGGCTGCAATCAAAGTGCAGTCAACCTCTTCGCTTCCGTTCCCAGTCAAAGTAAAGTCACCTGCATCATAATGTAAAGTGTTTGGAAAAAGTGGTACTTTGTGTGCTGGGTACACAATCCTCCTTCCATCAGTGGGGTCAGGGCCGTAGTCCCGCAAACGCACATAACGCGCACCGTGTGGGGCATCAAGTGCCCAGGGGGGCACCAAAACAAATCAGCATTGTGGAAAATTTTTTTTGAAAAGTGTTAATACAGATGCTCCCCTACTTACTACCATTCGACTTACGTAAAAGATAGATGTCTAGATAGATGTCTAGATAGATAGATAGATAGATACCGTAAATTCCGGACTATAAGCCACTACTTTTTTCCCTAACTTTCAACCCTGCGTCTTATTCAGTGATGCGGCCAATTTATGTAATTTTTCTAACAGCCACTAGCGGCGCTCGAGTGTTGCTACCATTAACTGCCCTGTCAAAGCTATATTATTATTATTAAAGCTTTGAAAACTCTCTCGGTGTACCGTCTTTCTTTGTAAATATGTGTAACCCATGTATAATATGTATTTGCAACTGTATATTTTTGTAGTGTATTTATTTGTATTTATTTTAGACACTTATTTTGATATGTTTTGCACGAATGAACGAAAAATGAGGGGCGGAACAAACGCGGGGTGCCGAGTTTAAGTGGGGACCGCTAAAGGTGAGGGACAGACAAGGAAAGAAGAGGGGGTAAAAAGTTGGTTAAAGAAAAAGGAGTTGCGTGAGTAAATGTGTTCATCTGATATATTTCTCCCACCCTTACTTTTGGAAAAATACATTTTTTTCCTTGGATTACTTTCAACGGGACCTAGACTCTGCAGGTCTGCGTCAAACCTTAAGTACTGGTATCATTTTCCGTTCATTTTGGTGGCTGTGATTTTTGGGCTGTGGACTTAACGGCCTGGGTTGTGGAAAGTAGAAGTAAGAAGGGAGAGGACCCACACAGGGGACTGGAAGGATGCTGCTTGGGAGGGTGGGATGGCAGAGCTATGCCCTTGCACAATAGTATTGCCCTTTATACGTTGGTTAACTACTGTTAAAAGATAATAACTCTGAAATTGTTTAATTTATGTTGAAAATGTCAGGAAAAAAAGGTAAAACGTCATATCATCACGTCATATTGTCAGATATAACAAAATTGTCAATATGCTTGATGGCTGTTGAGATTGTATTGTTTGTTTTGCTGCTGTTGGTGTCGGTGGATTTGTTCAGACCAAAGACAATCGACTTTGGCCTGGACGGATCTATTGACACTAACAAAGATGTTATATAATGAAATTGTGAATATGCTTGATTGCTATTAAGATTTTCGAGAAGGGTTGTTCAAACCTCACATTGTGTTTGCTGTTAAAAACGTCATATTGAAATATAATATTGTGAATGTGCTTAATTGCTGTTGAGATTGTCATGATTGTTTTCTGTTATTAGTGTCAATAAATTTGTTCAAACCAAAAAGAAGGACATTTAGTTTCAATCGCGGGACTTGTCGGGTTAATTTTGTATTTGTGTTACATGTTTAAATGTGGTGGGTGCGGCTTATAATCAGGTGCGCTCTATAGTCCGTAACTTGAGTGTGTGTGTGAGAGTGAGAGTGAGAGAGAGAGAGAGAGATATTTAGTGATTTTTTTTTTAGCTCACCCAGCATCCACCCAGAAGAAGAAATACCAAAACAAGTGTGCGTATTAAAAAAAAAGCAACAACAAAAAAGCAATGGGAACAAAACTGAGTTTGCTTGCGGTATTTATCACAAAGTCAAACACCAGAATGCAACAAAATTGTAAAAGGAAAAAAAAGACAAAAAAGACCAAAGATCTCAGATAGTGGATGATAGTGTTGGACATATAGTAAAAAGTGTCACTAGGAGGCGTGCTTTCACAGTCAGTGTCAGACTGTCAGTGAAAGTTTTGGATTGATAAGGTAAGTACGAATTTGTCTATGTAAAATATTATTTTAACAGCACTAAATTATTACCACAAATCACAAACAAAGCATGTTGAAAAAATATTTTACCAAGGCAACCAATTAAAAGGTCCTCACCTTATTAATCCAAAAGAAACAAAAGGGGGAAAAAAATGTGTTTATGGTTTTATGTATCTATCTACCCTGGTTGTATCCCTCAAGAGGGGAGACCGACAGCAAAACAAACACATACAAAAACAAAAAGTTAAAAAAGGGAAAAAGTAGCAAAAAACACACACAAACATTTTGGGACCATGGCCAACCCAAATGCCCAAACACCCAAACAAGTTAGGCACGTCGGCAACCAAGTTGGTCATGCTTTCGTCCCTCCAGGTGAAACGGGACACAAGAAAGCGGCCATATCACTTGGGTCAGGGTGACACAACACACTCTTCTGTTCAACAGCAAGGCCTGACAGCTTTCACTGGTTTACCCCTGCCGCATCATACGGGTGCCCTGCCCGTTCAAACATCCCACTATCCTTTCACAACACCTCTCCACTTATTCCTATCACCAACAAGAGCACTAGCTTCCATTATATTTAGACCTCTTTCCTGCAGAGCACTCATAACACTATCCATCCACGTCAATCGCGGCAATCCTCTTGGTCTCCTTCCATTCAATTCTGCTCTGTAGATCCTCTTCAACATTCGCTCCTCGTCCATCTTCTCCATGTGTCCAAACCAACCGAGTACTCTCTTATCCACAGGCTTGCTCAGTTCCACTACTACTCCAGTTCTGTCTCTCACAATTTCATTTCTCAATCTATCCAATCTTGTTACTCCTAACACACTCCTCAAACACTTAATCTCAAAAACATTCAATTTCCTTCTTAAATCTGCGTTCAAGCTCCAAGTCTCTGCACCATACAACACAGTTGGCACAATCACACTCTCATACAGTCCCCTTTTAACATCCATACTCATACTCTTGTTCCTCATCACTCTCCTCAGAGCACCCCAAACCTTGCTTCCTTAATTCACTCTGTGCAATACCTCGCATTCCATTCTACCAACTGCAGCCACATCATAACCCAAGTCCCTAAAGCTTTCAACTTCTTCCAGCACCCGTCCATGCAACCTTATTTCTAACGCCATGCCCACTCCATCACGTGAACACTTCATCACCTTACTCTTCCCAACATTCACACATAACTTACGCCTATCACACACTCATCCAAACTCCATGATCAACCTTCTCAATGTTTGCTCAGAATCAGCCACAAGCGTTGTGTCATCTGCAAACAACAACCATTAATAAATATTTGGCTACACCGCCACGTCTTATTTTCAGGAATATACTGTTTTTGTATGTGTACTGATATTTAAACCAAATAGGTATACTATACATACTTTTGATATAGAGATTTTTTTTTAGATTTCGAATTTGTTTTGTCTTGGTCATTGATAACATTTATTTTGAGTGTGTCAAAGAAATGCACTTACTTGCACGTGCATCATGAACGAGCTGATTAGGGCTGCAACGATGACAAGCCAGGAGATGGTGGCAGTGAGTAAAAAAGTTCCAGGTTCCGTACAGTTCCTTTGAAGATATTTAAAATGTTTTAAAATAATTAAAATGTAGAATATGTTGGGAACGAGAACAATAGTAAAGATAAAAATAATTGAGTGTGTCAGATACATCTATATATTTTTGGGAAGGTAAAGATAAAAGTCAAGTCAAGTCAAGTCATTTTTATTTGTATAGCCCTAAATCACAAAGAGTCTCAAAGGGTCTCAAAGATACCAGCCTTATTTTTAAGATATCTGAACTTGTGGCATTTGCACAAAAAATAACTTGAATTTAATAATTCTACTGTCTTTCATTTTATGTAATTTACCACAAAAATGTTATAGGATTTTTGATAGACATTTTTTTAAAATTATTTAGGAAATATTTCTTGGGGGAAGGCATAAGATTTTATCTGCTTGAGGTATTAGTATCTAGTATTGATGGCTAGCTGAGTATTATCTGTCTGAAAAAGGAGTATTGTGTAAAATAACTTTTCCGTGATTCAATATTGAAAAACTGACGTCACATTCAGTCGATTTAAAAGATAACACAGATTCTCGACCACATGTTTGTATTAAGAAAAAATGTCCAGGGTGGACATCCTGAATTATTTAGGAATAGGCTTAAACTCACAAGAGGATGTAATAAAGTCATGATAACTAGTATTATTGAAAAGGGGCAATGAAATCCTCCTTTGACCTCAAACTTAGAAATTAAAGAGGTAAGGACTATAGATGCTGAGCCCGTGATTTTAGTTAAATATTTTCATAAAATATGACAAAAACAAAAGCATTAAAATGAGGAAAATGTCACACACAAAACTGAATGATTTGCCCAGCAAAATTGTATTCCTCTATTTGAACCACTAGAGGACAGAATAAACCTAGACAAAAAAAAAGCTCATCTGAGACAGCTTCCATTTCAACCTTCTATGAAAACTAACTTTATTATTATTATTATTATTATTATTTTAACAGTTTTAGTGGGCATTTAAAAAAAAACACCGTTAACAACACGCTGTTAAAGGATAAATAATGGGAGTATTTCGTGGATTTTTTTCGAAAAACACAAAACAAATTTATATATCGGCTATATAATGTAATTTTCTTAAAACGATATTGTGTGCAGTGGTTCTACTGTGCATGTACCTGTAAGGTACGTGTGTCAAACACATGGGCCAAGGGCCAAATGTGACCCGCCATGCTATTGTATGTGCCCCGCGAGAGCTTCAGATGTCTGTGTGTCCAAAGAGACATGGGACAAAAGAGTGCTATAACTAAAAACTACATTTCCCAGAATGCATGTTGTGCCTTAATAATTAATCAATTAAGTTTGCACGCGGTAAGCGGAAGTAAATTTAATTGAATTCGAATTGAATAGCAATTACAGTTACATTTATATGTTACATCAGGACCTTTGAAGACAGCTGATGTGGCCCTCACTGAAAATGAGTTTGACGCCCTTCATGTAGGGAAACATAAATATATATAATACAAAATGAATGCATACAATTTTAATCATTACCCTGAAATATTAAAATAACTTTATATGATTAAACCCAAAAAAACCTTCGCGATTCTTTGTCGCCCCAAAAACTTTCTATATCCATAATTTTCTGTGGTTTACTTTCAAAAGTATGCAAGCAAAGCGTTTCCCTGCAGTAGTTTCAGTTCCTAACAAGCTCACCGCACACATAATATTCCCCGACACAGCAAAATTCCAACTCCTTCATAACATTCCATTATTCTAGTTCAGCTGCAGGAGAAACAAATTGAGACCTGCATACAAATGCTCATTATTTACAATAAGTCAGCGGACCAGTGACAACATCTCCGTCCCTTTTCACAAAATAAGCAAGAACAAGTTTGCTGATTTTGTGCAATTTCAAATTGATACCTGAAAATTAAACACACTGCAGGAGGGATCTTAGTCCACTCCTCCACCAAAATCTTCTCTAGATCAGTCAGGTTTCTGGGCTGTCGCTGGGAAATTTCCGCCAAATATTTTTAATTGGGTTCAGGTCTGGAGACTGGCTGGACGATGGTATAACATTGATATGCTTCTTACAGAGCCACTCCTTGGTTGTCCTGGCTGTGTGCTTCAGGCCGTTGTTGTGTTGGAAGACCTAGCCAAGACCCGTCTTTAATGGTGTGACTGAGAGAAGGAGGTTGTTCCCCAAAATCTCACAATACTCAAGCCCAGTCATCCTCTCTTTAATGCAGTGCAATCGTCCTGTACGATGTGCAGAAAAACACTCCTAAAGCATGATGCCACCACCCCATACCTCTTTATTCTTCTTCCTCCAAACACGCTTATTGGAATTATGACCATAAAGTTCTATTTAGGTCTTATTTGACCACAAAACTTTCTCCCATGACTCCTCTGTGTCATCCAAATGGTCATATGCAAACTTAAGATGGGCCTTGACATGTGCTGGTTAAAGCAGGGGAACCTTTTGGGCTATGCATGATTTTAAATGATGATGTCTAAGTGTATTACCTACAGTAACCTTGAAAACGGTGCTCCCAGCTCTTTTCAGGTCATTGCCCAACTCCTGTCGTGTAGTTCCGGGCTGATTCCTCACCTTTCTTAGAATCATAGATACCCCATGAGGTGATATCTTGCATGGGGCTCCACACCGATTGAGATTAACCTTCATGTTTAGCTCCTTCCATTTTCTAATGATTCCTCCAACAGTAGACCTCTTTTCACCAAGCTGCTTGGCAATTACTCCGTAGCCCTTTCCAGCCTTGTGGAGGTGTACAATTTTGTCTCTGGTGTCTTTGGACAGCTCCTTGGTCTTTGCCATGTTACAAGTTAAAGTCTTACTGATTGTATGGGGTGGACAGGGGTCTTTATGCAGCTAAGGACCTCAAACAGGTATTTGATTCAGGATGATACATGGAGTGCAGGTGGACTTCTATTGGACTAAAAGGTCTTTCAGGGTCAGAATCATAGATGATGCACAGGTATTCAAATACTTATTTGCAGCTATCTCTATCTCATGATGCATTGTGCATTTCTGGATTTTTCTTTTTTGTTTATCTCTCACAGTAGGCATGCACCTACGATGAAAATTTCAGACTTCCATGATTTCTTAAGGGGAACAAAAATAGCAAAATAGCAGGAGGTTCAAATACTTATTTTCTTCACTGTAGGTTGTATAGGATAAAAAGAGGAGCTGTATATTTCGTTTGAATTAAACAACCAGGATTACAACAGCAGATTCAGTGGATGACTCAAGCTTACTAGCCCAATAAATTACATTTATATTAGAAATAAACTTAGCACACAGGAGATTGCAGGTGTTAAAAGTCACGAGAAGCAACTCGGACAACTTTGTGACTGACAATAAATCTACATGTAGACACGTTGATAAATGGCTTTGCCTCCTGAGTGCTAAATTTATCTTTATTTGCCTGTCACCTGCACCACAGTTTTCTTTGAGATAAGACAAATACAGCTGGAGTGAGTGAGTGAGTGAGTGAGTGAGTGAGTGAGTGAGTGAGTGAGTGAGTGAGTGAGTGAGTGAGTGAGTGAATTTGAATGCACATACTCTTCTCTTCTGCCCAACCTGAAGAGATCATAACATTATCCCTTTTTCTAAGATTTAAAGAAAACACATTGAAGCAGCACTTTGCTGTTATGCTGCATGCAAATGGATTAAATCAGAAACATAAGTGAGTTTAAAAGTGTGTGATAGAATGTAAAATATTCTGGCTTTTTCCATATATAGTTAGAGTGGGCGGATCCGAATATCAATATCGATACTAGGTAAATACTAGGAGTGGATAGACATGATTGCCCTGGGATCGATATTTCGCTCCCCCACCTATTTCCTCAAAGTGCAGCTTTTATATGCAGATAGAGCAGCCCTTCTTTCTCCCACCCAGTTCCCTCGGCCACTCTAGGTTTTTGGCTAAATGAGTGACTGACAGGCGCAATTATGTGCCTCTCCCAACCTGGCCTGCTGCTGCATCTCACCTGCTAGGCAGACGAGCAGGCCAAATTTTTGAATGCGCCCCCATCAGAAGCTAAAAATTACTGAAACAAACGGGAGGCGCAGCATGGTTTGGACGTTTTTTCAGCTACAGAAAAGGACAATGCCAGGTGTAATTTGTGTGGTTAAGTGGTCAGCTACTGTTGCAACACCTCAAATTTACATGAAATCATTAAGAAAAAGTCACCCTCCAGAAAGCAACTTGCTGCAACCATAAATGAATAAAATAAAGCTCACCCAGCAGAGGGCAATGATCAACAACCATAAATGTAAACACTTTACTGTTCCTGAACAAAACCTTGTAAATGCATTGTCACTATGGTAACAGGGCTAATGAGAGACAATTGACACATCATTTGCAATAACGACGTTATTTTCAAAATATTGTGGAATGTATTTAAGTTGATTTGTTTCATTACTATGCTGCATTTTAGTTCAATTCTCTTGACTTTTCTTTTGAAAAAGCTTTTTAAAAAAGTATACTGTTAATGTATGTAATGTAGTATAAAAAAAAAGAAACATTTTCATGCCTAAAAACGTTGTATTGTGTTAAGCGTAAGTATAAACTAACTGATCATGACATTTCCAAGCAAAAAGTATTGGTATCGGATTGGTATCAAATCAATACTCCCATGGATTTCCTTGGATCGATACAAAAATTCCCAGTATGGCCCACCTCTAATATGTAGGCAATCATGAAGGCCTTTCAAAACAAGACATCCAGTGTATTATATTGGCTTGTGTTAATATTTTAGGGAAGACAATTTAAATTGGGGGCAGCACGGCGGTGCAGTGGTTAGCGCGTTTGTGGCACAGTTCTGAGGTCAGAAGATCAAACCTCCTGTGTGGAGTTTGCATGTTCTCGCCGTGCTGGCGTGGGTTTCCTCCAGGCACTCCGGTTTCCTCTCACATTCCAAAAACATGCGTGTCAGGTTAATTGGCCGGTCCAAGTTGTCCCTAGGTGTGAATGAGAGCGTGTATTGTCTGTCCCTGTGTGGCCTGCAACTGTCCGGCAACCTGTTCAGGGTGTCACCTGCCCACTGCCCGGAGATGTCTGGGATGGGCTCCAGCACCCCCGCGACCCTACTGAGGACAAGCGGTGCAGATAATGAATGGATGAATCATGTATTTTGCACAGCCAAATCTGTGACTGGCTGGCAACCAGTTCAGGGTGTCCCCTGCCCACTGCTCCAAGATAGCTGGGATGGGCTCCAGCACCCCCCGCGACCCTACTGCGGATAAGCGGTGCAGATAATGGATGGATGGATAATTTAAATTGATTACAGAGGACTTTTTTCATTTAGTAATTAGAAGGTGAGAATGATTTCATTCAGATGAATTCCATACAGAAAGGAAAAACAAAAACAAAACGAGACTGCCTTTTTGTTTCCATCTGGAATATTGTCATTTGTGTAAGAAAAAAACAAAAAAACAATCACAGAAGAGAGGCTATTGGAGGTAAAATGGACGAACGGCCAGTTGATCAAAAAGGTGGATAACAGTAGGCTGATATATGCAGTCCAGTAGAGACACAGACTTGGAAAATGGTCCATTTGGATGAGAAATTGAGTCACGAAATCAGTGACCTTCAGTCCCGTAGAAATAATCTCAAGTATGCTGCAGGCAAAAGCTGATGGAGCTCAAGAAGTCAATTGAAACATTTCCTCCTTCCCACAAAAATAAAAAAACATCCAACATATGCTCCCTTGACAGTACTTAAGAGGAACTCATGGTAAATTTGCCAAGCCGAACACGATCAATAGTCAACACACGCTAGGAACCTCCAGAATCCCAAAGGGCTGGCCAAGAATGTCCACCTACTACTCTTTGCTCTGGAAGCTATTTAATGAGAACTACTTTGTCTCGAGGGACGGCCCAAGGTAAAGAAAAAAATGCTGAGATGTGATTTAAAGGTGCAAGGTAACATTGACGATTTTAAGGCATTGTTGACTCAGCTGAGGGATAAAACCGCTTTACCTTGAAGCCGAAAATGGTCATGGTGAAGGAATCGAAAAATTGTGTTTGTGGAGGACATACAAGAGAGCGATTTGAGGTTTCGAATATTTTTACAAGCGGGAGAGAGCAATTTTGTATGAGAAGCACATTTTCATTTTGGACCAGAAAACAATGAAAACAACAAAACTAGGCAAACAAATCGATCCCAATTACGTGACGAAAATATAATATGTTGAAATAGAATTTGCAGTATGCGCGGGTACCGGTAACCCTCTATATCAAATGTGTCAAACCCATGGCCCTCCACATTATTTAATGTGGCCCACAAAACAATGCTGAGAGATGCACAACAGCAAATGAGCTGCAGTTTTAAATGTGTCCACTGGATGGCTTCTAACCCATGCGCTACACGCATAGCACCCACTGAAGCTTTACTTATGTATATATAATTTATTTTTTAGTGCATTTTTATTGAACATTGCATAGTTATAAAGCCATCAAGTTCGATACATCAGAAAGTGTTGTTTAAACGAAGAGATTAAATAAATAACGTAAAAAGAAAAATTGTAATTGTGACATGATTAATTCAGTACAAGGGGGCGATTCTTAAGTAGCCTATTTTCATGACCATAAGATGCAGAAAAAAAGTCTCAAATTTCCTCTTTTCTTATATTTTATTTTTCTGTGTGTCTAATACTCAAATAAACCACAATTAAAATCAGCAGTCACTGTAGCTATCCCACTGTAACTGACTACAATTACAGACGATTCCCTTCTTACGACCTTTCGACTTAGTAAAACAGTAGATATGAACATGTTTTTCAGGACGTCGGAAAGTATCCGGACATTGCTGTAAGTTGAATTTTGTATTGTGTGCACCTTTTACCAAGTACATAACATTACTGTAATGCTTATTTCCGCTGCTACTGGAGTGTGGTGGGGCTGTGAGAGGTCACCCAGCATCCACCCCGAAGAAGAAATCCGGCTTCTACTTCCTAGTTCGTGTGTACACAGACAGTGCTACGTGTACTAAATCTCCAGCGCGCTAAGAACCTTGACATTTTTATTGTTTAATATCTCGTGCATCCATTCAATATGGTTGGTGTAAAGTGTAAGGAAGAGGCGAGCCATTTCTTTTGAAACGAAAGTGTAACAAGAAAGCTTGATGCGGTTGAGAAAATGGTCGGAACACTTTTTCGGCCACTTTTTACCACGGAGGAGGAACTCTTGAAGTGCATCTTCCAAGAGTAAGTTAAACTTAACTTTATTTATCTTTAAAGAGCATATTATTTCATGAAATGTTTATTTTTTCGTACAAAACAATACAGGTTACCTATACAAGCCTCACACATACTTATATAAACCTTAAACATACAAAATATAACACTGAAGCAACTTACAAACAAATTCAAATTACGGATGATCGTCCGGAATTCGTAAGTAGGGCAGCATCTGTAATCAATCAGAGAGCATTGAGGAAACCCAGAGAATATTGAGGAAAACCCACTTTGATATTGTTTTACTTAAAAAAAAAGTCATTGACGCGCTGTTTAAGGCAGTACGAAAAATATAAAATTGAAAAGAATAGCACCTGGGTGTTTTGCAGAAGTTAAAGAAGGTTAAGCTAGTTTCTATAATAGATATGAAATCTAACAGAGAAGTTCCCATATTCAGGTAAACATTTTCATAATTTTAACAGATAAATTAAAAAAAAAAAACAGAAAGACCTTCGAATCATTGTTATCAATCTATTAAATATTTGTACTTTTTTGTCACTCTCCAATCTGCACACGTTTCCCAGTGGTCGATCAACAGTAGTTAATTTAATTGTGTTTTTTGTGAAAAGAAAGTCTCAATAATTGATTTATAGTCAAATCTGACATCCCTGAATCATTTAATTATGAGGCTCCAAAATCAAGAACAAGCTCTCCTGCAGAGGAACACTTTTTATGCTAGTCTGTACTCTGCGAGAAAAGTTTTCCCACCATATAGCCCGGAGCTAAAATGAGTTTGACACCTGTGGTCTATAAAAGAATAATTAAAAAAAACATCCTACCACATTCATTCGTGAGCATGACCCAACCATTTGCGACAGCATAACTCAGAAATATAAGAAATAAATCTTGTCTTTAACAGTTCCAGGTTTCAAAAAGCAAATTAAAGTACGCTGTTGGACTTCTGATTTTCATTTCACGTACCCCCCATTGTCCATTTACTTTGTCTCATTTCTTTTGATTCCTTTTGTCAGACGTGAGCGCCCCCCCTCCCATCTTCCTCCGACGACTGTAAACGAATGAAGTGTGTGCTCATCAAACAGAACGCCTGAAAATAGATTGGTCTGTCTTCCAGTGAATGGGGTGTCATAATACGAGCGTGGAGGAAGAAAACAAACGGAATGAAAAATGAAACACAAATGGGGCCTCGTTAAGGACACGTCTTTCACAAACAGACGTAACTTGCGGCTATAATGCAGAGATATGCATAAAAGACGTTCATTAACATTGAAGGGAGGGTTTTGTTGTTAACTAGGCAATAATGTTTTTATTGTTTTTTGTCATCTGATTCCATCAATGTTATTCCCCTGGTGCTAACTCACATGAAGGGATGAAAGTTATTGAAAAGCCATACGTCATTCCAGTCCTACAATGGAAAAGCCAATAAAGAACAATGGAGTCTGCTAATGCAGCGGACATGCTTGCTTTATATATCTATATAGTGGAACCTCGGTTTTCAAACGCCTCTCAGTTCGAACAAATCGGAGTCCGACAAAAAATTTCGAGAAATTCTTGCTTCGCTGTTCGGTCCAAAAAAATCAGAGTTCGAACGCCGGTAATGCGTGAGTGCGTACGCTAGGGGCGATGCTGAGCGGCGTACGGGTGTAGATCGCTCTTTTCGTGACCAACTGTTATCACGTGTTTTGCTTTCGCTTTTAATATAGGTGTACCAAGTGTTTTAGCCCCTAATTATGCCTCAGAGGAAAGTCAGTGCAAGCAGCAAAGTTGCGACAGGTGAAAAAAGAAAAGTAGTGCGTACAACTATTGCATTTAAGAAAGAAATAATAGCAAAATATGAAGGAGGTGTGTGAGTGTCTGATCCTCTCCCCACCGTCCACCTGCGCCTTCTGCTGACCACCACAAAGGTAAGAAATCCTATGCATAATTATTTTCTTTATCCTATTTTTTTATTTTTACACGTTCGTGTTAGCGTAATCTTTCGTACGGAAGATTACAATAACGCGAACGTACGATTAGCCTGGGTTAGCTTCATGTTTACGTTAAACATTCAAGGTAAACATTCAGGGTGTTGGAACGGAGCCCAACATTCAGGGTGTTGGAATGCAACCCCCTTTCCAATGAACCGCTCACCACTTGTTGTGGAGACCCGGGTGCTAAATGACTTGTAAACGACCTGATTTTGTTATTTTTACGCGTTCATGTTAGCGCAATCTTTCGTACTGAAGATTACGATAACGCAAACGTACGATTAGCCTGGGTTAGCTTTATGTTTACGTTAAACATTCAAGGTAAACATTCAGGGTGTTGGAACGGATTAAAACGATTTACATTATTTTTAATGGGAAAAATAACCATTTCGGTGATCGAACAAATCGGTTTACGAACAGGGTTCTGGAACGGATTATGTTCGAGAACCAAGGTTCCACTGTATATGTAACGGGTGTAATAATAACTTTTGTTTTGTTGAAAAGATGCTGAAATATTTTTGTATAATCTGTGTTTAGGTCTCCTGTAATGTCAAGTCATGTTTATTTGTATAGCTCTTAATCACAAAGAGTCTCAAAAGGCTGCATAGACCACAGATTATTGCAAACCACAGACTAAAACCTACATGAGATCAAGGAAAAACTCAAAAACCTCAACATGAGGAAAATGAAGAAACCTTGAGAAGGGACCGCACATGAGGTAATCCCCCTTCCAGGATGAACAGGCTGCAAAGGATGTTGCAATAACAAATAATACACAGATATTGTCAACATAAAATATAGGTTATTCATATGCTATAGAATAGAAGTGTGTTTTAAATAACAAGTCCAACAGCGGCATCTACTGGTATAGACAGTGTCTGATACTCATGACAAAAAGTTACCAAAAACCAGGGCAGACAACTCTGAGAAGTTGCCTGCCCAGCCATAAAGTTGCCTGCCCCATTTTTTGAAACATAATAAGACGACTAATCGCAAAAAATCCATTGTTGCAAAGTATTAAGGATTGATAATTACAATATATAACAGAACAACGCTTTTAAATTAAGTTTATTGTAAATCTACTTATAACATTCATTGCATGTATATGACATCGCAGTTTTCCATCTGCCATCAGTATGTACTTGTATTTACTCATCTTCATTTATGCAATGTTTGCGTTGCGTCGTCTGCTACACGCCACGTGAACTCCTCTTTCCACGATGCTTTTAATGTACCTTTACGTTTTGTAGCATCATAAATATTGTTAGCTTCTTTTGAACCCTTCTTCTGGGGCTGAGGTTTAGGCTGCATTCCTAACCACTTATCCATTTTTTTCGTGTTCTCTGTGCTGAAAAATGATATGCAAATGCACGAACTTATAACGCTCTGGAAAGTCTGAATGGAAGTTATTAGATGCAGGCTTCTGATTGGCTGCCGAGTATGCAAATTGCCAAACGAACCGGAATTCCAAAATTTGAAAACTGAACGAACATTTCGAAAATCGGAATAAAGCAAACGTTTTTTTTCTTTTTTTGAAAAAGTTGTTAACCACCCGGGCGGAGATGTTTTGACGTAAAAAATGCACGTCTCAGGCATCCGGGCAGACATTATTTCAGACACTGGTATAGAGTAAGTTTAAATCTCTGATTTTATGACTCGAGTCCGAATACTGTCAGCAGTCTCCAGCAAGCTGTTAACGGTAAGCAACGATCTTTTGGTGCTCCACAAAAAGTTTAGAAAACTAATCTGACAAATCTTGTAACATATAAAGTAATGTAAGTGTTCGAGCTGTTTTGATGTTTTTTCGTTTTGTTGCTGTCGTCATTTTCGTTATATTTCGCGTTATTTTGCCGTACGTTATACTGCAATGCTAATTTCCCTCGTAGATTTTGAAAGCCAACGGAGGTGCTAACCACATCGTGTGTATGTACTGTATGTTGTGTCGCTCATTGCAGATAAATTGTTCCCGTTTTTACGCTCGTTTTTTTAAGTAGATTTCTATTTTCACAAATACATAAAAAAATGATGATATTGGTTAAAATTAAGATTAAAAAATGTCAAGTTGAATTCATTGTAAAAGCTAAAACCATCGATCACCTGTTAAAAGTATCTTGTTAAAATTTATGTAAAATTGATTGTGATGGTTGATCTTCTGAAATTTTTTATTTTATTTGAAATGCTCAGAGCAGTCTCCAGCGTGCTGCTAACGATCTTGAAGGCCAGCTAAGGTGCTAACCTCATTTAGTGTGTATGTTGTGTTGCTCATTGCAGCTACTGAAATAAAAGCCTCATGATCCAGTCCTCGTAACAATAAGCTTTTGGGAAGGGGTAAGATCCCCCCAAAAAATCCAGTCCGACCCAACCTGACCCATGGGTATTAAAGCCCAAACCCGATGAGTGACTTAATTTAAGTGGCTTCTTAGGCTGAAGTACGCACGGCGCAGATATGCAGCGTCAAGGTAGAGCTTTGGGTTCAACTTTGGGCTCTGTTGCTCAAATTAGGTGTGCATGGCTCTGAGGTGCAGCGCCAAAGTGTGTCACTCAAGTAAAGGTACAGTTACTTCAGAGCAATATCAATCAAGTAGAAGTAAGAAGTAGTCATCCATGTAATGACTTGAGTAAAAGAAAGTGCATGCTGTACAAATTCTACAAAAAGAAAAAACCGCGACAGAAGCCCGGTCTGGCCCGACCCTACTTAATGATTGACATTTTATGCCCGAACCTGGCTCGAATTCCGGGTGGGGTTCAGGCCGTGTACTGGTCCGGGCCCATAATTTAACCTCTACTTCTGGTTAACAAACCAGACATGGTGGTGGTGGACAATGAGCAGAAGAGGGTGGACGGATGCATGCAAACAGGTGGATGGATGGATGGATGGATAGGTGGACCAATGCATATGCAGACTGATGAATAGATGGATGCATGCATGCCCCAAACATGACATAAAATTTCGAAAAAAATATGTCAGATTATCATAGATAACATCTAAAATACCTCTGATATAACTTAGATAGAGATAGTGATAGAGAGATGTCTAGAGAAATGTCTAGATAGATAGATGTCTAGATGTCTAGATAGATAGATGTCTAGAGAGATAGATAGATGTCTAGATCGATAGATAGATGTCTAGATCGATAGATAGATGTCTAGATCGATAGATGTCTAGATAGATAGATAGATGTCTAGATGGATAGATAGATGTCTAGATGGATAGATAGATGTCTAGATAGATAGATGCCTAGATAGATAGATAGATGTCTAGATAGAGATAGATATAGAGATAGATAGAAATTTAATTCATCCCCGTAGAGAAATTCACACTTCCAGCAGTATCCTTGTGTTGAAAAATAAAATAAACTTGAAATAAAAGAAATAGAATACAGAAATACCCAATAGAACGTGTTGATATAGAGTATTTAAATAGTGCTACGGAAAACTTATGACCCATTATTGTAAAAAAAAATGTGTACTTTTTTTTTTTTAAGTAAATGGGAAAATGATTACAACCAGACTGGTAAAAGCTGCAAAACCAATTTATCAATTGTATTGTCGTAATTAGAAACATCGAGGACTACAAAAACATTCACTCAGAGACTGAGCGGTGAGTTTCAGCAAATGAGGCAGAAAACCAATGGAAGGCATACTCTGGCAAAAACAGATCTGCAAAATTAGACACGGTGGGGTTAGAAGGGAAAATCGCTTTCCAATACAGTGGACGCTCCGTTTGTTAACTCCCCGAGGAAGGGGACAAAGTACACGAGTTATTAGTGCAATGTTGAGTAGACCATTAAAGCGGCATGCTGGTTTGCTGACATGCGCAAAGCGCAGGTTAGCCTCATCGAGTGTGTTGGTCTCCAGAGAGCCAAAAGGGTGGCGTCATTACTATGTAAATGTTTGATAATCACTAAAAGTATTGTACTCTAGCATACTCTGCTCATGTGCATGTAAGGCTATACAGGTTAGACGTGCATATGGTGGTAAAGTACCTAACATAAACACCATTGATTGTCTATTGCAGGATAATTGAATGAAGTAACTTTAGGGCACGGCATTTTAAACTATATTTAAAATCAAGAACCTTTTATGATGTGCCGTAAACTCTTGACTACAAAGTGCAAGTAATTAAAAGCAGCATGCTGAAATTCAAGAACGAAACTCAAATGTGTCTTTGTACAGGCCACACCAGAAAAAATGAACAAATTCTGTCCATGTCTTCAACTGCATCTTTTCTTCAATTCTGCTCCGGGTTATTAACATCAAGTGTTTTGGATCACATGACCATTCAAGATGGTGATTACAAAGACGAGCACATATTTACTACTACCCAAAAAAAATCGAATGAGGGCTGTGTTGTGTAAAGTGTGAGCCCTTTATATTTAGATGACAGCGCCAAGGTAACAATACTGTGGAGAAGAGTGCCAGATTGAAACACAGATGTCTTTTTGTGTTGTTGTTGTTATTGGTGGTTGCGGCTGTACCAGACTAAGTTATTGTTCCTCGAGGATTAAAGGAATCTTCAGTGACCTGGCATTGACGGCAGTGATACGGAAAGAGAAGACTAGCATAAATTCTACTGCTGTAAATTCAGATATATAAATTGAGTACTTGATTTGTGGGTGAAAATTGTGATTATGTTGTAAGTATTGAATAAAGTACTGTCAAACACACTGTTTTGCTCCTGTTATGTATTGTTGGCAAAAACAGGGACCCATTTCTCCTGAAGGGCATCATTAACAGACATCATTGTGGTATTATTCTTTAGAAACACATGTATTGTGGAAAAGAGCAGCTTGCTATATTCCTCGCTGCCACCACAAAAAAAAAAGAATAAGCCGCACCCTATTTAAAACCTCGGTTTTTAAAATGCTTAAAGTCTGGTATCTCTATGGTATCTTTATTTTTGATTCAGGTAGATACAGGTAGTTCTTTTATAAATATGAAAGCTACACCTAATGAAGGAACTGGGGGTTGTAAGAATCTGTGACAGTTGAGTAATAAGTAAAATATACTTCAATAACATCCAATCAAAGAGTCCCTACTGTGATGAGGTCATGCAGCAAATAAATGGTAGGTGCAACAGTCAAATAACAGCCCAATCCTCAGGTACCTGTAAACTATATCAAGTAAAACACCCCGATATAAAAAAAACTAATAGAATGTATTGCTCTCTAAATTATTGAATAATGTAAGAAACTAAATGATTGGTGTCTTTTGCAATTCCATTGTATCTAAGATTAAACTCCGAGACTATAGCAATCTGAAAAATCAAAATGTTACAGTGAATATACAGTATAAAGATTTTTTTTCAAAGGGTATTGTTTTTTGTGTGGATTATATTTTAAAAATCCATTCCGCAGATTAAAGCATCCGTGTAAATTGTTGACAATCAAGCATCAGGTTACGATGAAGTACAGAGAGCCATCGGTACTTCAGGCTTCGGTTATTGCTGGTTCGCTGTTTCACGGATTTTGGAGCAAATTGTTTTTATTGTCATTGATATCATGAATTATGCATTGTGTTCTGCAGCCGACAGCAAATGCTATCACGGGGACAGAATGTATGTGTGTGTTTGTTGGATGGGCGTGACTGCGATAGGCTTGTACATGCGGGCACACAATTCAATATGGCAACCTAAACTAACTTCAAAGCATGGCGACAGCTAGAATTTGGCATACCGTTACATTAAAAATTAATTCATTAATTAGATTGGACTCTAAGGAAAGTCAGAAGAGCGCAAAGTAATGACGATTATCAGTGGGTGCTCCGTGGATTATTTGTATTATTACTTGTATCAAAACCTATAATATGTATTTGTTATTTTTCATTATTTTTTTTATAAAGAAGTGACTAAGGTGGCGTTGGGAGAGAAGGGAATAGCTCTGCCTCAGGTCCGGCCTATTGCTACGGCTAGGTTACGTAACAACTCTCTCAAGCTACTCCTGTCGAGCCGGTATCGCACCATCGCCAGATCCGTTACTGATGAAACAGATGACCTACCGTTTGTGAGAAATTGCTACATTCAGGAAGGTTGTATTTTAATTGTTGTGGAGACCTAGCACAATCCGAGGAGCCCCGATGCTAGCGTGAAGCTAGCCAGCCACAGTCTAAATCACTTTTTTGCGCTGAGAGGAGAATCTCTTCAATTTTGTTGTACTTTTTTATTATGGCAATAAAGGCCATTCATTTAACTACAATTCTGTGTTCAGTGTTTTTTTTTTGTAGATCCATAGGTGTTGATCTGTTACAGTTGTATACCCTCAAGTTAGAAAAATAAGTAAATAATAGTAGCTCATTAAGTACAACTTTACTAGATGCAAAACATTTTCACCAATGCTGATCCAAACACAAGCGACAACGAAGCATAAAAAAGCGCACAGCATCTGGTCAATGCTCATTTCAAGCCTCAAATTTTTGCTTTTATTCCAGCTACATGCTGTCGTACAATTTGCACACTTGCTTGTCTGTTGTTCAGTGTGCTGATTCGGGCTATCGTGGAAAAATGTGACACTGCCAGTAGACAGAAAAGTGGAAAAAGTGCTTTCATAAGGGCCATGCCATCTGTTCGAAACCCATTCTGCAGCCATTTAAAAGAGAAGTTTAGGAACTATCTAGTGGAACACACAATGTGTGGATGCTAATTAAAATAATAGATTTGCAAAACAATCACAACACCTCATTTATCAAAACTTAATTTAAAAGTACAAAACAACAATCGCATGACATTGATTGTGACCTTTTTTTAAGCTTAAAATATTAACTGTGTTGCCCATTTGCAAGTACCGGTATCAATTAGTTATAATGGCCTATTAGGGAATGGCAGAGAGTGTTGCCCATAAGGCAATTGCTTTTTTTAAATAAATAATTGACTATGTTTAAAATCTAATACAAGCCCAAAAACGTATCTTAGTTCAATGAAAAATATGCCAAATACATATTTCGTGTTTATTTGAGCTTTAAGTTGAAAAAAGATAGACTTCCGGGTTTCCCACATCACTTCTGGCATGACAGTTGCATGTCCAATCTATCTCCATCCATGTTGAAGGGGTAACAAGGTAATGTTGTTTATCTTAAAGTCTTTTTATGATCTATAAACAACTACATTTTGTAATAGTTCGTACAGATGTAAAGTTCATGCACTTTTTTTTGCGAATGTACTGGCACATGGTCTCAATGCACTGTTCTGTATTGTTGCAGTTTTCACCATCTGTGAAAGGTAATAAAAGCTCCAAAACACGACCCCGGTGGTCACGTTTACGGCCCTTCTTTGGATGTTTAGCTCTGTGTCATATCGATGGCAATACATCAACTTTGAGGCAAAATGTGCTAATAGATAGGAAGATGGACATATCAAAAGATACCTGGCTAGCTATGTACTCATATATATAGCCCTGCAAAAGTATTGGCTCCTCTCATGATTACCAATGTGAATCACCTGTGCCCGCTCATTTGGCGTCAACCACTCTTAATGGCTCCCTGTCCCTATGTAAACCCAGTCCTGTCAATCCCCTGTTGTCAGTCCGTCTGCGAACCTCTGTTTGTACAAGGCAAGGCTTTTTCAACCCTGACTCCCGCCTGTCCCGTTTTTGCTCCCATTTATCTACGGCTACGACCTGTTTTGATCCCGACCACATCTGCTCTTCCGTCTCTGCTTATGACTCGTTTCCAACCCCGACCAAGTTTCTGTTCTCCCTGTCCCGGCTACCAGGCAGGTAAGGGATAAAGTTTAGAAAGAGTTTAACGCAGGAAGGGGATACAAGAAGATTTTGCAACATCTGCACACCTCCCTGACCACTGTGGAGTAATCATCTCCTTGAATAGGCCGGAGGTTTTGAGGGAGGGCCAGGTTCTGGTAGGTTTGCATTGGTTTTTTGCTCGCCCCGTTTTGATATTATTGCTTGTCGTATCCCATTCCTGCTTTGGACTTTTCCACAACCTTATCCGGTACCTACATGGTTTGTTCTATGGTTTTCATAATGCTGTCGGATCTCCAGTGTATGCTTTCAGACGTTACAGAGCAGTTTCTCATTTTTAGTCGTTTAAGTCAACATTGGGTCATACAGAAGACATCAGGCAACAAGTCAGTTGGCTGAGCTGAGAAAACAGGGGCCAATATTTGTGCAACACATACTTTGCAGTTTTTTGTTGGAAATATAAAATGTTGAAATAATTAGGGACGGTTCCACTGTAAATTGATTGAAAGCGTCACAGTTGCCATTGCGGCCAACTGGCCCCGCCCGTGTGGCGCCAGCTGCGGTTCATTGACAGATTGGCTTTCCGTCTATTTAAGCTCAGTGCTCTCATTCTTCCTTTGTCAGTCCGTCAACAAACCTCTGCCCTGCAAGACTTGGGGTTTGACTCGGTCCTGTTTCCTGTTGGTATTCCCT
Organism: Urocampus carinirostris; assembly: GCF_059441175.1. NCBI lineage: Eukaryota > Metazoa > Chordata > Actinopteri > Syngnathiformes > Syngnathidae > Urocampus > Urocampus carinirostris. Next base: position 34,525,364 of record NC_142357.1, on the reverse strand, counting down.
GTCCGGTATTGTTCCCGTTTATTTTTGTCCTGTTTAATATCGGTTTTCAGTTTTGTTCTCATCTATTTTGGTCCTGTTTATTATTATCTCCAGTTTTGTTCCTGTCTGGTTTGTCCTGTTTATTTTTGATATCCTGTTTCATTAGAAAATCCTGTGTGCCCCGTCCTGTCCGGTATCAACTCCATCCGTCTGATATCTACTCGAGCAATTGGTATCGATCTCGTCGGCCTCTGGCTTTCTATCATTTCACGCTAGACTGCTTCCTAACATGCATGACTCCCCATTTCCTGTAAAATAAATGGCTTGTGTGAGAACTTCACGCGTTTGGGTCCTGATCCTGTTCTGGTTCATGACAGAAAGCGCATGTGAAAAAATAAACATTCTCACGTCAAGTCATCCCCTTATTTTCAATTTAGCAGTTTAACATTTCAAATCAGCCCACCAATCCTGCCCATTTAACTTCACAGCCCCTGGCGATAAAACATCAATATCCATGTTTGCAATGCAAAACGCTAGCCAGTGCCTCTAGCTTTAATTAAAAAGATTTGTGTCTTCGCTGGCACATAAAAACGGCCGATTCCCAGAGCATCAAAAGTTGACAAGAACTGTAAAGGATGTGTACCGAGTATTCCCGAGAGACAAGGCGGCGCTTATTACACTGGCGTAGCAATCAAACATTCATAACATCCGCAACTGTAAACTCTTGGGTATCGCTTGTAGTCTAATTGCTGTGCATTTTAATTAAGTACTTGGCAATTAATGCCACAATGGAAATAAGCTTGGATAATCGCCTTACCCTGAGGTAATATAGTAAACAAATATCTGTCAGGAGACTTACATGTAGGAGACCTGTCACGGATGTGCCAATATCACGGCTAAGTAAAACTGGAATTGGAACAACCATCCAAGCACTTTGTATCTTAATTAGGATCAACCAGGACGAGCCAACAGTCACCAACACAAATAGTTGATGGATTGAAGTATGATGATGCACAGCGACATCCATAAAAGAGACAAAAAACAAAGACAAATGTTGGTTTAGTGTTCCCTCGCCATATTAAGGTTTGACTTTCACTTCCTTGGCGCATCTTAGATTTTTGTCCGTTACGCGTAAATCAGGACATTTTGACGTCACTAAGACTGAACAGTAAACTGCATTCCGTTTCCTAGGCACTGCTTGGACCAATCCGAATGAATTGTTTACATAACTTGTGGATAGTTCAATTTTCCCGAACACCAGAACCGTAAGGGCCATGCTATGAAAACGCTCGCTCTCTCGATTAAAGCACTCTGAGGCCACTAAGTCTCCCTCTCTCTCCGAAACGAGAGCTTCAGGTGACTTCTAACAACTGAAGCAACTAAATCTCTCTCTTCCTCAAGGTACATGTACACAACAGAAAAAGAACTAACTGCCGTGGACAAATGCTTCAAACATTATCTGCACCGCTTATCCTCAGTAGGGTCACGGAGGTGCGGGAGCCCATCCCAGCTATTTTCGGGCAGTGGGAGGGGACAACCTGAACTGGTTGCCAGCCAATCGCAGGGCACACAAAGACAAACAATTCACTGGCTTATTCACATCTAGGGACAATTTGGACCAGCCAATTAACCTGACATATTTTTGGAATGTGGGATGAAGCCGGAGGAAACTCATGCAAGCACGGGGAGAATATGCAAATTCCGCACAGGAGGATTTGATATACAGTACTTCAAACACTCTATAGAAAATAACTGGACATCCATATCATTAGCTATTTTCCCTTTCCACAATACACCCACCACTCCCGATAATCCATCAAATCCCTCTTGTTGAAATGTTAAACCAATAATATTAGTATGAATAAATCTAGTTGTGTGTTTATCAAACAATGTGTGTTTTTTGTGGAGTTAGTAATGCAGCGTCAACTCAATTATCTCTTTCAATATTATGAGACTCATCATTTTATATACTCAACCTTTGGTGTCCTCTTTTGGGTATCCATCCATCCATTATCTGCACCGCTTATCCTCAGTAGGGTCGCGGGGGTGCAGGAGCCCATCCCAGCTATCTTCGGGCAGTGGGCAGGGGACACCCTGAACTGGTTGCCAGCCAGTCGCAGGGCACACAGAGACAGACAACTCACTTGCTCATTCACACCAAGGGACGATTTGGACCGGCCAATTAACCTGACATGCATGTTTTTGGAATGTGGGAGGAAACCGGAGTGCCCGGAGGAAACCCACGCAAACAGGGGGAGAACATGCAAACTCCACACAGGAGGTTCGATCTCATGACCTCAGAACTGTGCCGCACACGCGCTAACCACTGCGCTGCCGTGCTGCCCCTCTTTTGGGTAATCTCAGGTAAATGCAATGGGCACTCAGAATATTTAAAAGATAGACAGGTAGATACTTTATTCATCCCCATAGAGAAATTCACACTTCCAGTGGTATCCTTGTGTCGAAAAATAAATTAATAAAATAAAAGATATAGAATACAAAAATACCTAATACAACGTTTTGATATAGAGTATTTAAATAGTGCTACGGAAAATACACACTGTGATAAAAATAAGGTAATATGCAAATGTGGGGGTGGGGTTTGATGTGGGCTTTTATTCCCCCGGGTGGAGTTAAAGGGCCTCATGGCATGAGGAAGAAATTATCTCCTCAGTCTGTCCAAACACAAAACAAAAATGCTACAATGGAATATGAACAACTCCATATACACGGTGTTTGTGACTGTTCCGATCGGGAGGGCAAATCCCGTCATTACGCAAATAGATGTCGGTGTGCATCTATCTGGAGACATTTTTTAAATGATCCTATTTACGTCACTCACCAAAATCAACAAAGTGTCATGCTCTTGCTCAAAAAGTGTCATGTATGCGGCTTTCCATAAGCATAGACTTATGCTAAATATGAATGGATGCTACCTTGGCATCCATTATATGTGTACTCTTGCATTTTTGACATAGGGGCAGAAAAAAATGGAAATGCCCTGGAAAAATCAACCATACACATGTGGCTTTTAAAGCAAAAATGCCATAATTTGTGTGCATCATTTGACCCTGTACCAGAAGTCCCTCAGTGCTTTGCAGCATAATACCGAATTTTCCCCAATCTAAGCCCACCCAAAATAGTGGTTCAACCGATCGATTATTAAATTATTGTTTTTATTGTTAGTCACAGCCCTGATTTATTTGTAACAATGCATTTCCAATTTTAACCACCATATTTCTTGGTCCTTAAGGCGCACCGGATTATAAAGCGTACTTTCAAATTTTTGGCCATTTTGGGTTTTTAGGTCTGTCACGGGGTCAGCACAGCGGCGTAGTGGTTAGAGCGTGTGCGGCACAGTTCTGAGGTCGTGGGAACCTCCTGCGTGGGTCCAAATCCAGCTACCAGCCTTACTATGCGGAGTTTGTATGTTGTCCCCGTGGGTTTCCTCTGGGCACTCCGGTTTCCTCCAACATTCCAAAGACATGCATTTCAGGTGAATTGGCCGGTCCAAATTGTCCCTAGCTGTGACTGAGCGAGTGACTTGTCTGTCCCCGTGTGCCCTGCGATTGGCTGGCAACCAGTTCAGGGTGTCCCCTCCCCACTGCCCGGACATGGCTGGGATGGGCTTCAGCCCCCCTGCGACCCTAATTAGGATAAGCGGGACAGCTAATGAGATGAGATGAGATGAGAGATGAGGTCCGTCACGGACCAGGAACGGAAACGGGACCCAATAGCATTCGTTTGCTCAGCTTTATTCAGAAGGAGGAAAGGACTAGCACCCACGATCCGATGATCGTCGGTCACGGGTAGCAGATCACTGGGAACCGGGAAGGGGCACTTCCGTGTCGAGCAAAGGCGATGTAGAGAGCGAGGAAAAAACAGGTCGATGGCCGGGGCAGAGGAGCAAAAACGTAAATGGGTCCAGAAAGCAGGTCGGCAACGGGAATCAGACAGAAAATGGGCTAGGATAGAGTCAGGAGTCAAAAGAGCTTGCCTTGCGTGTAGCGAAGGCTCACAGACGATCCGACAAATGTTGACAGGAAGGCGGGGGTTTAAAAAAGAGGAAGCAGCCAATCAGCCTTCACGGCTGTTGGCGCCAACGGAGCAGGCTCAGGTGCCTCGTATCAGTAATCATGACAAGGTCCGCCATATGGTAAGCCAGATGAGGGGAAACTGCACTTCGTACCCTATAGCACAGGTTGACATAATACAGATGTTTATGGAATGTATAAACCGCGAAAATCGAGGGAATTCTGTAGACTGTTATATAATGTGCGTTTATTATCAGGCCACTGTCTGCAAATGGAAAAACGGAAATGCCTCTAAGAGAGCATGTGGTATGCAAGTTGCTTGATTATTAAAGTGGTCTTTTATGTGAATAGTTTGGAATGGTCCTAAAAGCACTGACCAGTGGATATCCTATGACAAAATACTCTTCATTGTTATTAAAAATGTAGCAGAGTCTAGCAAATGTCCAAAACTATTACTCTAGTATATATTGAATTATTTTTCATGCGACATAAAGACAAATGCATGTAGGGACAGTGGCTGGGTGGGAGGAAAACACGGAGACCTCCTACCTAGCCGCTCCGCCTAGCCTCCTCCAATGTGCTTTGCTCAGCAGTGTGGAAATGAGAAATGATGGCTGTTACAGTTGCTCAACTACTCTTTCTAAAGCGCCCTCTCAACAAAATATGACATATTTTATAGATGATGTTTGTGGTGTATTAACCGGGAATGGCAGTGGGAGGCGGGGGAAAAATAGGGGGCGGGGGCTTGACATTAAGTTTTTCAGATCAAATACCGGCCGAGTCTTTTGGCTTGGTTAATAGATCTGGAGCTTTTAAGGATGTCAGGGCTTTATAAGAAGACATTCGGGCGACTTCTTGAGTCAGGTGAGAAAAAAAAGAAATATATTACACAATAGTCAGAACGGCAGATGAGTGGTTATCGCGTCTGCGGCACAGTTCTGAAGTCATGGGATCAAATCCAGTGACCACCCTTCCTGTTCGGAATTTGCATGTTTTACCGTGCCTACATGGGTTTTCTCCCACATTACAAAAACATGCATGTCAGGTGAATTGGCCGGTCCGAATTGTCCCTAGGTGTGCATGAGCGAGTGAGTTGTCTCTCTTTGTGTGCCCTGCAATTGACTGGCAACCGGTTCAGGGTGTCCCCTGCCCACTGCCCGAAGACAGCACCCCCGCGACCCTACTGAGGATAAACCGTGCAGAGAATGGATGCATATAACATAACTTCATGATGAGGATGAGGAGAGCCCACCTGCCCCCACCCTCCCTCATCTCATTCTACAGGGGCACCATAGAGAGTATCCTGACCAGCTGTATCTCTGTGTGGTGTGGAGGCTGCAGCGCTACCGACTGGGGTAGTGTGAGGAGGGTAACGAGGACAGCAGAGAAAATAATCGGGACTACACTTCCCTCCATTCAGGACATTGGCCAGAAGCGCTGCCTATCCCATGCTAAGAACATTACCGGGGACCCCTCTCACCCCCATCATGGACTGTTCACTCTGCTAGCCTCTGGGAAGAGGTACTGCAGTGTGCGGTGCAGGACCACCAGGCTCCGCAATAGTCTAGTCCCCCTGGCCATTAGACTGTTAAATGGTCAATCTAACATATAGTTAACTTAAATCTAAACGGCTGCTAATTTGACTTTTTGCACTACTGGCAGTTTTTTTATAGCTTGCCACTCCTTGCACATTGCTCTCTGCACTATTGTAATTACAGCGTTATTGTTACAGTGTTAATGTTACTGTGTACCTGACTTGTTAACCTGACTGCCCATTTTGCACATCTGGTTAGCTACTCTTCTTACACTATCGGCACTATGGTAAAATACTATACGTAGCCAAAATACAATACAACTTTATTTATATCTGTACATTCAAGGAAACTGTGGGGGTCAGATGCATCGACATTTCGTTCTGTATACACGTGTACTAGAATGACAATAAAGTAGATCTGAATCTGAATCTGAATCTTCATCATTAGATGCACCACAGGTTTTTTACCGAGCTAATGCTAAGTTTGCTCTGGATGGCAAAATACACAAATTTGGCACATTTGTCCAACGGCACTTGGCAGCCCTGCCTGCAAAAACAAGATATTTAATTTTCCAAAAGGGCTGCAACAATTAATCGACATTCTCGGCTAAAATCGATAATAGAAATAGTCTTGTCGCCAGATACGTTTTTCCAACATAATGAGGCATCTCTACATAAACATAATCTCTGATAAGAATCACACTTGCGCGATAGCGTCTCTGTCTCGAGTGGTAATTACAGCTAAGTTCACACTGCGGACTGAATGCTCAATTCCTATTTTTTTGGATGAAATCCAATGTTTTTGTGAGATCGTTCACATAATCAACTAAATGGTAAATGGTCTGCATTTATATAGTGCTTTTCAAGTCAATGAAAATCTTCCAAAGCGCTTTACAATGTGCTTCACACTTACCCATTCACACACACACATGCTCACACACCAATAGGGAGTCAGCCATGCAAGGCACCTACCTGCTTATTGGGGGATTCAGTGTCTTGCACAAGGACACTTTGACATATAACACGGAGGAGCCGGGAATATAAATGTGACTTTTATATGATTGTAAAAGCCTGTGTGAACGCCACAAAGTGCCCCGCATGCGCAGAAAAGAACGTGACGTCACACACAATGTGCTCAGTAATTGCAGAAGTACTCATGGATGTTAACGGCGGAGCATATCTAGCAATTTTCAAGTTATTGTGCTAACTGAGAAAGTGCATGTACAATTGGATTAAATCCAAAACCTCACTTTCTCTCCATTTAATGCTCTCCGTGTTTTTATCCGCCATGGTTATTGAGTTTTTCGCTTCCTCCTGCCTCATTAAACGCTGAAGAGTGCCGAGCAGGTCGTATAAATGCGTCTCGAGCATTTACACCGCAGTCGCATTCTAAAAGCACATATGTGTATAGGATTTAAGACCACATATGAAAGTGCCGCGGGGTCTGGTGAAAAAAAAATCAGGTAAAGTATGTGCCATACCGACACACCTTAACAGGTCGGATAAAGGTCGTGTTTGTGCAAAATAATCAGATTTGCCTGCAGTGTGAACCTCGCCATGAACATACAAAAATGGCGATGTCAACATCAAGAACATTATTTAACAGTATTTTAGTCCGTATCCAGGCAGTAAAAAGAGTACTTGCAAAATTTACAATGCAGACCTTGCATACCATGGCAGTAGCTCTGTGACACACAAACATTTAAAGATCACCTCAGACAGTTGAACTAAAGGGACTCTGACTCACCTTGGTAAGATTTAAGCCAATACAGTTTAGATGACAAGCATTGTACATTTTATATGTGTGTATTTCGCTATAAAAGAGAGATTAGCTTGGGTGTTATGCCAGACAGTGCCTGAAGCAAGAATTTAAAACTAAATTCATGCTGTCTGAAGAACAAACATCAGTTACAAATGTTAAAAAAAAACATCAACGGTTGTTATAACAGTTTGATTTCAAACTATTGAGAATCGTTAAGTGCTTTTGTTGCAGACTTGACGGTTGACCAATAAATGACCTTCACAAAATGCAAATTTTTTTGCATTTACTGTTCTACTGTTGCTAATGAGCCTGTTCGGTTCGCAGGGATAAAGATGTTAACTTTATTCCGAATTTATTTTTAATTTGCCTGTCCATAAAAAAATGGACAGAGGTTTATTTATGTATTTATGTCTATTGACCGATATCTGCTCGGAAATGTTTTTTTATTTAATTTTTGTTTGAATCAGCAATATCTATAACAAAATATGTGTTCTTCGTTGCACCTATGCCTCCTGTGTTTATTGCCACATCATTAAATCAACTTTATGGTTAAATTAAGATAGAAAATTTGAATTATACGATTGTTCTACCAAATATTTCAATAGTAAGTGACTGGGCGATGAAGTTATTTACTATTTTCTACACTGTTTTATCTTACTTATACTCAAATATACTTGTCCTAAATCTGACTTCAGCCTTCGAGTGCAAACTCTGGCAAAAGGGTGTCGTAAACCGCGCTTTGCATTGAAATGTGCCTTTTGTTCCATTCTGTGCAGATAACAATGACTTATCACCTCTCCTGGGGGGTTGGAGTGTGTGTCTTGCCCTATTCTGTCCTGGAGGGCGATGACCTATCACCTCTCCTCCCATTCTTCAGAGGAGGACTGGGAAGTCTGCATCGGCTACAGCGTGGACCAAACGGCAGCAGCTTGGTCATAGGGCGTGAACATTTTACATGTGTTATAACATGGGCAAACTCTGGAGCCCCGGGTTTTCTACAGACAATTGTAATCTGGCACGGCAGAAAGATCGAATCTCTTTGATTAGGCTAAATAAATTAATATGTGGACTATGCTCGTTGCTCGGCTGAATAATTTCTCGGACTTCTGAATGTGCTCCAACTGTAAGGGTTTAGACAAGACACGTAAAGTGTCTTTGGAGTCAGATTTCAGTCTAATAAATGTTAAAAACTTACAGCGACAATTAAAATAGTTGTGAGTAGGAGGCCTTTTTCCATGCGTTTTAAGTTGTCTTACAAATATTAACAAAAACGTTTGTATTAAATTATCAACTACAAATTGTTTTAAAACACCCCCAATTAGTGGTGTTACAATGTAGAGCAAAATTGTATCATCTTCCGATATTTACAATACTAGTATTTCAAGTCTATCACAAAAATCACTCAAAATTAAAAGCAGCAAAGTCTGACAAGTCAACAATGAACAATAGGAGCCCATTTTCTAACAGTTTCTCTTCAGTTTATCAAACAGTTGATTTTCAAAGTCCATTAAACTTCTTAATTTTGTGCACTTCCACGACTAGCACAAATGAACGACAGACTGCATTCAATCAAGATTGAGATGACAAAGTTATCGTTCTGCATAGTGATTTCAAAACAATTCATAATTCATATCCACGTCAATGGGAGAAAAATCTGCTCTTGACAGAAAAAAAAAACGGAAGCATCTGGATGTGCTGATGAATAGATGCAGGCACCCCAAACGCCCTTTTTTAATTTATAATCAGTTGCTGTTATGGACTATGACTCCTTTGTGATGAGGTTTTATTTTCTTGCCTGTCATAGTCCTTTGAAAAAAAGCCTTAGTCTTTAAAAAAAAACAACCTGGAAGTGAATTTGCATATGTGTATCTTGGAGATAACAGCAGAAATAAGCAGGCACGGAGTACAATGTCGAGACGAATTAATAAAAGGGCAGTTGGCTATCTTGCTTGTTGTGGTTGGCGAGAGTACTCTGTTGTTGTCCTTAACCCATTCAATGCCAAATGTTTCTCTTTTTTTCCATTTTTGAAGGCATACAGAAATAGTACTTCTGTGGGTATTGTAGGAGACTACACTGCCACAAATACATTTCCATGAACCCTTTCCAACCACCGACTCCGTCACACATGAGCAGAGCACACCAGGGTCCCGTCACCTACAGGAAGTGACCAGACTCTCCAACAGTATAATACAGATTTGACATGCCCAGACCATGATACTTGCACCACCATGCATCACTTTCTTCAAAGTGTACTGAACTTTGAATTCAAGGTTCTGGGGTCCTCTCACACACCTTTATGGCCCCTGGACCCAGCGTTCCTTCATTTTCTTTAGGCCAGTTCATGTGTTCGTCAGCGAATTGTAAACTCTTCTGCACATTCTTTTTTTTTTTTTTTAACAGAGGGACTTTGCGTGGGATTCTTGAAAACAAATTTTCTCTACAGAGGTCAAACTGTCACGGCACTTACAGGTAACTGCAAACCTTGTTTGATCATCCTGGAGCTGATCATTGGCTGAGCCTTTGCCATTCTGGGTATTATCCAGTCCATTTTAACAGTTGTCTTCCGTTTTCTTCCTGTGTTTCTGGTTTTTCTACCTATTTCAAGGCATTGGAGATCATTTTAATTTAACATCCAGCAATTTTTTGCACCTCTATATAGGTTCTTCCCTCCCCAATCAACTTATATTTCAAAGAATGCCATTCTTCGGAGCAGTGTCTTGAACGACAAATTTGTCTCAAATGCATGTTCAACCTGTGCTGGCTCCACATCCTTAAATAGGCGCCTACCGATTCAAACCTGATTCACACCTGTTTTTTTTTTTTTTCTTATCCAAAATAAATGAACTCAGAGATTGGTTGCCACACTGCTATTTTTGATAACACACCGCTTTTAACTATTTGCCCAATTGCACAGCCTTTGGGGCATGCCTATTTGGAATGCTGGGTCTATTTGTTTTCTGAGAATCTACAGCACCTACGGGTAAATTTTCTGGCATGAAACAATAGAAAATATACTAAAACCTGAGATATTTCGGTTAGTCAGATTGCACTTCTATTATTTTGAACAGCACTGTACTTGGGGGGACAACACTGTTCCACCTCTGGTAGCACAATAACTTTGGAATTGTTAGATACACTAAAACGCTAGCATCCATGAGCACTTCCGCCAACAATGCATTGCATGCGATGTCATGAATTTCCCTTCCCAGCAAGCGGGATGTGTCAATCAAACAAGAGACGCTAAAAAGTCACAGGAGACGCCTAGAAGTCGTATTTATATGTAAATGTGAATGATCACACAAAAACATCTGGTTTCACCCAAATATTTTGAAAGTCTTGATTCGGGCAACACTCAAATCCGTGACCTCACAGTTTCGGGGACAGGCGCTCAACCTGAAGTGCACCAAGCTGGTCTTGTTCTCCGCTCTGCATGAGAGACAAGGCGCACAATTTGAAGAAAATCTGAGACGTATGTGCGCCTTATGGTCGAGAAAATTCGATAAGTGCAGTTAGCTAGCTCTCTTGTTGTGGTTGGACTGGGGTGCCTTGCTGTTGTCCTAAAGAGTGCGAATGTCACTGTGTAAACCTCAAGTGTTTTGTTTTTTGCTTTGTTTTTTTTTTACATAGAACGGCATTCGACAGAATAACAAAGGAAACACCAGATTCAATTGCTGCATTGGATAATTTCACAGCTGAGCTCTGCTTTGTTTCGTCCTTTATTTAACATTGGGCTGATTTACCAATTCCTCACCTCAGGTTTTGCCGATAATTGGCCTATCACAGCAAACGAATAAAGACACCACTAATGCTACTCTTATCTCGTCCTCTCCCAGGGCTGGATTGCGCTTTCGCTGCGATCCAATTTCGAAATTCAAGCGACGATATCGCCAACGGGGACTTGTAATATGTCGCCAGATCAACGAATGAGCGCACTTGCAAGCATCGTATGACAAGGGCGCAAAAGCGAGAGATGAAAAGACGCCCAGCACACCGTAGGGGCTTAATTTAGCGTCACACGTTTGAAAAACACGGCTGTAACCTTGTCTGGTGCTAACATGACGAGTAAAACCAAGCAGCTCTATGTGACCGCTTGTCCCGTTGCAAAAATGACCTCACTTAAGTCTGATTAAAAAAAGATGAAGCAGCTTGTAAGGTGTTTTCAACATCATTAAGTTAAAAGCTGTTTGTAAAAGAGAAAGCTGGGACTTCTTCCTATAAATTCAGTCAATAGTGTTTTGTTTTCAAAACACGAAGATGCAGCCATTCAGGGGGTTCGCAAAGCAGCATAACAACACTATGAGCAAAACCTTTGTGACGTTACCCAATGAAAACTTAACTCAATATGATGATTAATTTAGGTACAATATTTTTCTTGCATGTCAAGTCATGTTTGAAAGTTAGGGGAATAAGTAGCGGCTTATAGTCCGGAATTTACGGTACTCCATATCAACACATTGGGTATTTATGTATTATATTCCTTTTCCTTTATTATTGTTTTATTTTCAACACAAGGATACTGCTGGAAGTGTGAATTTCCCTACGGGGATGAATAAAGAATCTATCTATCTATCTATCTTTCAGCGGTCAAAACCTACCATAATCTCCGACGCCTTCCCATCCCCTTTTTTTGTCATTTCTATCATTAATTCTCTGTGTTAATAAATTGTGTGTGTCATTTCCATCGACCTGGTGCATTGATTCCATTTTCTTGAGATTAGTAATTCATATCAGAACTCAAAGAGCTCAAAAAATAACGTAATTTTTTTTCTTTTTCACAAGTGCAGCTAGTATTAGCGTTCTTCAGAGAACATTTTTTATGGTGGAGCACAAGCAATACCTAGAGGCAAATTCATTAACTGATTGCAGTAAAGAATAATTTGTTTCAATCCTAACAATTTTCAAAATTAAAGCTAGAAAAATCCTTATACAAAAGCAGGGGATGGTGTCATTGTAATCTGCACAGTCCTTTGAGAGATATTGTGATTAAGGGCGTCACCAATAAATGGGACTTGACTTGAATCAATACGCTAAGAAGTATTGTATATTCTTCTCACTGTGGCTCTACTGTCAGTCATACCAAATAAAGCTGAGACGTTATATCAAAACGGCTGCTTTAATCATCCATGCCTAAAAAAGAACCATGAGAAACGAAAACAGTCAGAATTTACCCTGCTGTTTGACGGAATCAAATCAATAGCTCTTTGAGATCATTTATTACATGCGATCGACCTGCAGGATTTCAGGATTCCAGAACTGCAACTCACAGAGTCACACAATGGAATGACACACGAGCTGACTGCTGAAGACTAATAGTCGTGCAGCTTTTGTTACGCTGTCGGCCAATTACAGCCGACGGGGAGGGATGTTGTGCATGATGACACAGACTAATGGAAGGATGCAATGTAGCGCAGGTTTGCCGGCGTCATGCAAATATTTACCTTTCCACTTCACTGGAGCTCTACCGATCTCATTTCCATTACAACAGCAGGCGGAGAGAAGGGCAAAAAAGAAAGTCCTTTACATACTCGCGTGCTTTTTCGCATTGATGAACTTTCTTACTTACGCTATGCAACAAAAAATAAATGACGGGTGTATTTTATATTCCACGTGCATTGGCTTCAGGCGACAAACGACTCCAAGTAGCGCCTGAGGTGGGAATTTATCAAAAGATGCATGCCCTATACAAACGAAGCACGCAGATACATTAAGCTAGGGTCTGAATGCGGTGTCATTCGTGGGTGTGATGGGGCAGGGTTGGGGGGAAAAGGCGCATTTAACGGCTAAAACCTTAATGAAGAATTGAAAAATTCATGAAGGAGATTAACATAAAGGTTCAGGCTTCTCGCAGAGGTTGGCCCTTTCACTTTACCTGCCTCCCATCCTTATTGATATTGCTCTGTGAATGTTGACGCTCACGGTCAAGGAAGCCATTTGCACTTTTAGAAACAGTCATTACCAGACAGTTATGTGGAATGATGATGGAATTCCGCACTCATCATGTGATTTTCCAAAAGTTTGTTAAATTAACTTTAGCAGGAATTGGTAGATGGATTCGGGCTGAGGACGATTTGCTTTAATAAAATCAATCACTCATGAATACTTTCACCTAAAAGGACAAACAAGCTCAGAGAGAGCTTCTTTCCAAGGGCCATCACCACCCTAAACAAGCGCACAAAACTGAAAATGTATCTTGCGACTTATTTTGGGGGTTTTTGTTGCTGCTAAATGTAATTGCATTTCTATTCATTGCAGTATTTTTACAATTCACTTTTCATTTTTATAACACTAGGCAATTCTTTGAGCACTATGTTGGAAATAGGTTTTGCCTATTTATCCTGAAAGTTCTTTTTTTCTTTTACTTTTAAGTCTTTACTACATGTTTACGCTGGAATGTCATGTCTAATATTGTTTCAAACAATGTTTCACACTGTGATATTAATGATAATTAAGACAATTCAACTATGTACCCTTAATTTGTTTCTACAATGGTAATTGGAACTTGTTTGAGTGTGGCTTTTTATTTAGACACCGTACAAAAACAACACCAACAAGATCAACCTCTAATGAACCAAAGGAAACTACAAAATATTTGCACACAAAAAACAGCTGTACTATACAATGCCTATCTTTCTGGTTTAGAGAACAGAAATTGAAATGCATACATGCCAACAAAGCAAGGACACACTAAAAAAGAAATGTGCACATTTTAACCAAAATGGAAATCTAATGCGATAGTTGAAGCTTAGACTATAACACTAGTCTTGAGTCCATGTTTTCTGTTTAAATTTGAAAATTATCTATTTAAAAAAAAAGGTAGGTATTTTTAAGGTAATTATAACTGTCATAATCTCATGCAAAAATAGTAGTGTTGGTGAGTGTTGAAATAACAGGTTATTTTAGCTAACCCAATTCAATAATTACTAGAAAATGAATGTATTTAAGAGTATGGGTTGCAGCCATAAATGAAGCTCATGGTCAATATGTACATGTTTTTCGTTTACTTAAGCCATTCACTGTCACATTGACTCAGATTACCAATGTACTTAGTTTGTAGATGACGTAATATTCATGGCAAATAGGGAAAGAAATGTAATCCAAACTAAGAACAGATATTTTCCATTTTGTGTGACAACTATCATCTTGGCAATCTCATATCTTCACTCTTTTGCCCTTCGCCTTTTCAATTCTGTCTTATTTTCTCCCCCGGAGTATGCTGTGGCCCCACCAGAATTTGATGTGGCAATTTTTCATGGGATTTTATGCTCAGACGTAATTAGAGCGAAGTGCTCAGTAATGAAAATATGTGTTCCAAGCAGTGTACTTTAGTCACTCCACTGTCAAACACACACACGTTGAATGCGAGCAAATTGACTTTTCTTTGTCGAAAGCAGTGGGTTTCAACTGGTCTGACTCCAGGACCAACCATCACAACCTAATTACCAGCCGGGACCCAAATCAAGAAAAAATGTCTACTTCTCAAATGTATTGATTGAAGAGCTGACTTAATAGTAGGCCATCTTGATGCTATGTGTACAAAAACCCTATTTTCCCATTTTTTCTCTTTTTCCCACCCGTCCTTTTCCTTTTTGTTCTTTTTTTCCTCATTATTTTTTTGTTTTAATTATTTTTTCCTTATTTTGCTATTTTTTTCATTTGCTTTTTTATTTTTCCATTTTTACTCATCTTTCTTTTTTTTGTTCTCTATTTTTTTCTGTGTTGTCATTTTCCTCTTACCGTTTTTTCTCTTATTTTATCTTTTACTCCCTTTTCTTTCTCCATCCATCCATTATCTGCACCGCTTATCCTCAGGATGGTCGCGGGGGTGCTGGAGCCCATCCCAGCTCTCTTCGGGCAGTGGGCAGGGGACACCATGAACTGGTAGCCAGCCAGTTGCAGGGAACACAGAGACAGACAATTCACTCGCTCATTCCCATCTAGGACCAATTTGGACTGGCATATTAACCTAACATGCATGTTTTTGAAACGTGGGAGGAAACCGGAGTGCCCGGAGGAAACCCACGCAGGGGGAACATGCAAACTCCACACAGGAGGTTCGATCTCATGACCTCAGCGCTAACCACTGTTACGCTGTGCTGCCTCTTTTCTTTCTCTTGCGCAAAAGGTTGCACTACACAAAACAGCGACATCTAGTGGTCAAATATCACACACGTCCATTTTTAATGAAATCAAAAACACTTTAGTGGCTTTGACTTCAAGACAATAAAACAAATTTCTCATATATTCGGAGCTGTATCTGTGTTTGCCATGCTCAATTAGTGCAAACAAACTCAAAAGGTCCTTTTTTGCGGCGTGAATTAGCAGGTGTTGACTCCCATTTGCAGGGCATCATCGCCATATACTGTTAAGGAGTGTCAATTCTTATCATTGTTTTGACAAGGCTAAGGCCTCCAACCTACTGAAAACGGGTCCACGGGTGGGGTTGAATTATACGTGTACACGCAAACTCACAAACATGCTTCAAGTATGAGTGGCAGTTTGATAAGGCAGAGATGACACTCTGCTAGGCTTGTTAGCACACACACACAGAAGCGTGACTCGGCTCACGGTCAAAGAACATTAAGAGATTTCCCCAAACAGAGGCCTTTCTCTATCTGCTCATAATCAGCCTTCCATTTCCTATTCAGCGTATTTGTCAACTGGCTTTTGATGTTGAACACTTTGAGAATGATACAAGAGGATCTCGTTTGTTCACTTCATTGGGACGGTGCGAGAAAAACGAACCTAGTACCACCTTAGTACAGTATGCGCAACGATGCAATTGGTATTCAAAGCGGACTTCTCTGAGCTGTATTTGTCTTTACTGTTGCCTTTGAGAATAATGTCCTATAATCCTCCAATTTGTGGAACGATAAGTGTGATTGAATGGGTGAGCGAGGAGACGGAGAGCGCAAGTGAGTGGTTAAAGAAAAATAACCCGGAGAGACCAGAACATAAGCGAGTGTGCAGTGAGGGGGAAAATAATACCAAAAAGAGCAAGTAAAAGAAGGTACAGGGCAGCATTTCCAGAAAAGGGGAAATGAAGGAGTAAAAAGGTTGAGGATAAAGAATAAGTCGAGTTAAAGTGCTTAGGCGAGAGTCCCTCTAGTTTCTGAAATATTAGGAATAGCCAGGGTTGGGTAGGGTTACTTTAACTGGATTACTTTCAAATTACTCCAATACCAAATATGCTAATAAAATGAAATGAAATTAAATGATCTGTATTTTATATAGCGCTTTTCAAGTCAATGACTTCCCAAAGCGCTTTACAATGTGCTCCACATTTCCCAATAGCGGCCTTGCAGCCATGTAAGGCGCTAACCTGCTTATTGGGGGTATTTGGGGTTCAGTGTCTTACCCAAGGACACTTCGACATGTAACACGGACGAGCCGGGGTTCGAACTGGGATCCCTTGACCCCAAGACGAGCGCTCTACCTCCTGAACCACTGCCGCCCCCAGCGGTGTTATGTCTGCAATCAAAGAATGGATTAGCCCACTTCCTGACAAGTCGTTGCCAGCACTCCGGATTCGAGAGGAGCTGCTCAGGATCCTGCAGGAAGTGAGTACCAACAGTTTGTATTCATTGTTCTAAAGCGTTCATTTATTTTAAAAACTGCGACCCAATTACTAAATTTTGTGCAGGCTTAGGGAGTACCGGAATACATGGAACGGCAAAAATGATGTTGGCAAGCTGTTTGGATTTATTTTCATTTTGTTTCTGTCGCATTTTATGTCAGTTTTGCCGGAGATCAAAGAGATCAAAGCCAGGAGAGAAAGCTTACTACGTGTTGTGAGTCATAATTTTATTCATATTTAGTTTCTTTTGTCTTTTATTAGCATATTAGGTATTGGAGTAATCCAAAAGTAATTGAAAGTAATCCAGTTAAAGTAACCCTACCCAACCCTGGGAATAGCCCGTTAAAAGCGTAAATGAAATAACGTAAAAATGCAGTAAGGAAATCAGTTTATTTCAGTCTTACTTCATAAATAGCAACATAAGATGGCCATGGTGTATACTGGAGTCCAGGGGTAGGGAACCTTTTTGACTCAAAGAGCCATGAAAGCAAAATATTAAGATTTTTTTCATTGAAAGCCAAACCGTATATCTTAAGACAAGAATAAACAAACCTACTAAACCTGACCTCCAAACAAAATTTCTCAGTACATTTTATTTCACTGTGTGATGTTTGCCAGAGCATGTGTCCCATATCTCCAAGCAGATGTACTCATAAAAAGAGCCACACCTGGCTTGCAAATCATTTGTCCCCGATGCCTGCTGTAGACCAAAGTTCCTTGCAAATACACAGAACGAGATCTTAAGTAGGGGAACCTATATACACATGTATATGATTATTTTAGTTTGGGTTAAAATAGAGGAACATCGGGAGTATTATTGAACTCAACTTCTTTGTCCAGGTAGTTGTGTATTTCCTTGCATGTCCTTTTTTAAAAAAAAACACAGGTAAAATTCAGGTTTTGTAAAAATACTGGCTATAAAGGTAGTCAGAAACAGGGGTAGTGTCATAAGAGTTCATAGAGCATAAACAGGGTTAGGTAGGGTTACTTTAACTTGATTACTTTTAACTACTTTTGGATTACTCCAACACCAAATATGCTAATAAAAGACAAAAGAAACTAAATATGAATAAAATTACTAAATTGTGTGCAAGCTTGGGGAGTAACGGAATACATGGAACGGCAAAAATGATGTTGGCAAGCTGTTTGGATTGATTTTCATTTTGTTTCTGTCGCATTTTATGTTAGTTTTGCCGGAGATAAAAGAGATCAAAGCCAGGAGAGAAAGCTTACCACGTGTTATGAGTCATAATTTTATTCATATTTAGTTTATTTTGTCTTTTATTAGCATATTTGGTATTGGAGTAATTGAAAGTAATCTGGTTAAAGTAACCCTACCCAACCCTGTGCATAAAGGAGTGTGCTAGAATTTGTTGCTCACGCAAAATCCAATGCAGCTTGGTCATCACAGAAGGGGGATTCACTTCTTGTTTATATTGATAGGTTTCATCATGCAGGGGTTTTTGAGTTTTTTTTTGCCTGCATGCACGTTTCAGATCAGGAGATGTCGCAATTGTGGCCTGTGCAGTCGTTTGAGACTTTTTGTGATCTAGGGCGGAACAAATAAATGAGACTTGACTTTAGCAAGAAAGAGAAGAGAGGAGTGTGAGAGTTAGAGTTAAAGTAGTGAAAAAAATACTGATGGTCCAAGTCAGGGGTCAGGAACTTTTGGGTTGCAAGCCATATATGGCTCTTGTCATGAGTATGTATGGCTCAGAGATAAAATTGATTTCATGATTTTTTTCCGCATGTTATTCCTAATTTGAGTGAGTGAAGCCTATAACATTGCACGTGAAGCAGAACCAACACTGAAGTCCTTAACAGTACTGTCCAGTATATATAGGGCACATTTTTAACTACAGTTTACAGTCAAATTGTCACAGTTTTGACTGTAAATCGCTAAAGAATCCTTTATATGGAAGCTCATTAAATAATCATGTTCTCTGTTGAGACATGTTAAGATGAAAATCGACATGTTGGATCCCTTAACCGGTAGTATTAGAGGCACCATTTCCTGTTGTGTGTCTTTAATAAACAACGGGGTAGACTGCTGGAAGTGTGAATTTCCTACGGGGATGAATAAAGTATCTATCTATCTATCTATCTATCTATCTTTGGCATGTTCAGCCTAATGTCATCCATCCCTCTCCAGGCCAACATGTTTCCACTTTGTCTCTCACTGGGGACATTTTGCATGTTGGGTGAATGCGCTAACCACTGCACTACAAACTGTAAATATGCTAAAACGCTAGAGGAGCACCTAGAGCATTTTGATAGGGTAAGCGGTAGGGATGGGTGGAGCTAGGCAATGTGAAAAAATATGGCGGTATCCAATTTGCAGAATTTTGTGACTTTTTTACAAGATAACTGCTTGCACCTGTTTTAAAACTATTGTTTATGAAAAAAAAGGTTAAAATGAGCGTCAACGATCTTAAGTAATTGCAGGAGGGAGATAAGTTTAGTAGAAATGGTATATTTGTTGATATTTGGGACACAGGCGCTATCATTATTCTTATTTTATAGATTTTACCA
Organism: Urocampus carinirostris; assembly: GCF_059441175.1. NCBI lineage: Eukaryota > Metazoa > Chordata > Actinopteri > Syngnathiformes > Syngnathidae > Urocampus > Urocampus carinirostris. The sequence goes on along the minus strand of NC_142357.1, from coordinate 34,505,948 downwards.
AATCATTAAATGTCACACAGTGAAATAAAATGTGCTGAAGAATAATATATGGTGAAGCTCTTTCCCAAAATAAAATCAAAACATTTTCCTTTTCGGCTCTTTGGGTCATAAAGGTTCCCGACCCCTGGTCTAAGTGGAAGGACGTGTTAGTCAGAATGGCCCATCGATTGTGAGACATCTGAATTGGTGTATGTCAGCCCCTGCAATCAACTCCACCCCGGGCGATATGTCTGACTTGTGGATATTACCGGCGCCGTTTACAAACACAGCTTGCTCACTGAGCATTATCTTCGGCTGAATAGCAAAACAGCAGCTATTGCCGCGCTTTACCAATTGCTTTTGAGTCCCTGGTTGACAATGAGCCCAGTCCGTTGTGTGCTCATTACGTATCGACATTGCTCGTGTGCGATTAAAGCCATCGTATTCATCACAATTCACGATGCGTAACTGACCTTAATCAAGCTTCCCTTTCGAGACCCCTTGGCTTAATCCCTCAACCGAGTTTCAAATATGACTTATTGACCTGATTGAATTTTTTTTCTCCACTAATCTGCAAATACTGAAATGAAAGTTGTGCACCTCAGCCTGGCGAAATCTCAGTGGCAACTTCGATCTCCTGCCTTGTTTAAGAATAGTTATCTCTTTGCCAGGCAATGACAGCAGAGTGAGGAGTCAGGGTACAAGGAGTAAGATGTAATATCTGCCTCCGCCTTTAGTGAGGCTGCTCACTTGATTAATGAACAATTGACTCTGTGATTAAGACCTGCATGAGAAAGCGCGAGACTCCAAATGTATCGATTTTGTTTTCTTTAACGCCTCCTCTTCGATGGCCTTGAGGAGCAAATGCAAGACAATGGAATTACTCTTGCTAAGCGCCTTATCTAAAAATGTTATCCTTGTTACATCCTCAAGGAGAGAGGTAAGGTTTTGATTGCTATTGGAGTTTCAAAAGTTAATGACTTCATCATCCCTTAATGACACATTTTAAAAATAAAAATTCTATCCCTCCATCCATTTTGAATTAAATGGAATGTACGAAGTTTAAAAGAGTAATGTGGTGTCTCTGTACTTCTCTAACGACTACAGAGTGAGGAAACGGGCAGCAACGGCAGTGGTCCAAAAGGTGCTCACAGTGACCCTTTAACCATCCTTTGGGCATTATTCTTTCACATGTACAAATCAAACGGGTCAAAAGTTCCTTTCTCTTTACAAAGGATTGATACCCTTACCCTTTGAATTCACCCCTACGTTTCCCATGACGGTAGAGAGTAGAAAGAAGCCTAGTTAATTGGGATTTTTGACCCAAGGTGCAGCGGTAATACACGACAACTTTAGAAAGGAAAGTTAAAGGAAAACTTTTAATGCCGAACTCCGTTTGGGCTTCTAATGTCGGGGAAGAGTTTCTGGGTGATGGTTAACAACGAAGTAGATTGAAGGACTAGACTGATCACGGTGTGACAGTGAAGGTCACCAAGAAAGACCGCATGCCAAATCGATGTTGGGCAAGGAGAGGCAATGAAGCCTGACTGCCTCATCACCTCACACCTACTGTAACTGGGCCATAGGGGCTGCCCACTGTGGATACGACATCATGAGCTGATGAGCCACCGCAGAGTAGTAACGATGGACTGAATGCAGTTAAAGGTCTACAACAGTCTTTTTAAATCAGCAGTTAAGAAATATCTGGCCAACACCACCAGAATTTGGATTGCAAAGGTTCAGATGACATTTTGGACCTCAAGTGTTCAGATATTGATACAGTCAACAACACTGTGAAAGCAACACCATTCATAGTCTATCAGCATTTTAAGATAATTGTCTAGTTAACTTTCAGCTTTGAAAGATTAAATTGAAAAACCCATCATTTCTATCACTGGCATTGGCAGCTTCATGTCAAAAATGTTATTGTTCCTCTACCTGATTTATTGAATCCAACTTTCTGGGTTATTTAGTACAAAGCAGCCCAATTTTTTGTATTGCTTCAAACCAACATATTGCTGCATAAGGACTTGTGTGTAGAGTTTAACGAGTGAGGTGAGATATAAGTGCAAACGAGAAACACAGCAGGGGATGCAGCTGGACTTTTAGCTGAGTCTGGTCCTTGTGCCACCTGATATGGCATAGCTGGCTGTTCTTAACACAAGTCCTCGATGTCCTTTTCTCGGGCGGACTTTTACATGGTTCCCTATCCCGATGCATGTGCAAGTATCAAATCTGGAGTAAGATAAATAAATACTAATGTTGGGTTTACGTTATTTAAACCAGTCAATCTACAGTGTATCAGGGTCGAAAACGGGTGACTGAAAAATGTGTCACCGAAAAACTGTCAATAGTTGATTTAACCAAGCACTGATAGGCCTATGCCCCAAAACATTAAGATACCACGGTATACAGATCTCTTTACCGCCTGGCTCGTCAAGGCCATACAGAGGACGCAACTCTGGACAGCTTTCTCCACTAATGACCGTGACTGGCCTGTTTCTGGGTCATGGAAAAGCTGGCACCAGTCCATTCATTGACGTTGTCGGCCATGTTATTTCCTCCTGGCCCCCCTTGGACTGTGCCCTGGAGAAAAAACTTGTCCAGTTATAACAATCTTATGAGGTCACCAAACCACTGCAGTTTTCGTCTTTGCAAAGTCGACAACAGTTGTTCGTCGGGTCCAATCTACCCCTGCTGTTGTGCAAGTCAAGTCAAGTCATCTTTTTTTGTATAGCCCTAAATCACGAAGAATCTCAAGCGTAGAAGTTTCCTCCATGGCTTGGATTTTCTTTTCTGGCTTTGTTGTGAAAGTCCACGACCATGTCTCGCAAGCATAGAGGAAGATAAAAGTAACGAGCACTTGCACGAATCTGATCATTGATTTCACTCCAATGTTCTTGTCCCTGCAGATGAAGGCTTTGTCTAGGCAGTTGACCAGATCTGGTTTTACTGTTCTTCTCCTACCAGTCCAGCAATAGTCAGTAAAACAAGGTTTGTGAGTATATACCCCCCGATGCAAATATATCTGAGATTTATGCTCACTATTAACACCATTCAATTTTCCATCCTACCTCCACCAGTCAGTCGAGACAACAATTCAGGCTCACACCACCACAAAGCTGGGGACTGAACCCCTGCAGCCAGCTCAGCGGTACCATCAAAACCATCTGTGACTCATCATTGCGAAACATATTTTTAAAAGCTTTTGTATCAGCTCTTCTTTGCTGAACCGGCGATGTCACATTACGTGACTCGATTTTAAAGTACACAGACCAACCTTCATCAAATCTTTGTGTATTCAGTGGTGTCCACAGGAAAAAAGGCCTTGACTTTGTCCACAAGCGCGCACACACCACCTCACACGGTTTATACAAAATGCTCGTATGTCACTTGACAAAAGGTGAGGATCACAGCTCGCTGTTTACTCTTTAATCGCCTCTCAAGGACAAAGACCTTTATCAAGGCTGACCAGTGCCCAGTCTCCACCATCTTCACTTTTCTCCACATAGTATCTGAATTATGGAACACCTGCTGATGATTTTTAAAGGCCAGTGGGAGTGGTGAGAGAACCGGCTCAACACTAAGCCGATGGTTACTGACACCCCATCCCGCCATCCATCACTATCGAATACCCCACCTGAACCATTTTTTTTTTCAAACGCTGCCAAATGTAGGATAGTGAAGTCATTAAAACAATTATGCGCAACTTTTCTTAATATTTTTTTAACTCCGGCTACAATATGTGGTAATCAATGTTCCCTCTAATTTTCCACGAGTCTGAGCGTTCACACAAATTTGGTGAGCAACGCTTGAACAACAGTGAGCAACCATAATCCCAAGTGTAGCAAGATCATTAATTATCAAACATGTCCAAAACTTGACATCAAGTTACATTTTGCCGAGTTACCGGCAATGCAAAATTATTTTTCTCTTTTGAATGAATTGATTCATGTACTATTGCAAAGGTTGTACGGCCTACAAACGTCATTTTTTCTTACAATTCTTTCACAAGATATCAATTTTCTCTTTATTTCCTGACATATTTTGCCACATAATATTAACATTTTTGGGGGATTATTTAGTCGGGTGTAAGATACAGAATGTACTTAATCACATTTTTTAGTTTAAGTACAATGTTGGCAACAAGATTCACTTGATACAATTGGAAATTATTTGAATGCAACACAAACTTTTTGTTCTTTTTCCCTGTTTTTTTTCTACTTTTTGTAAAATTCCTTTAAAAAAATCTCATTGCGGTTTTTTTTTTCAGAGCTGTTGCTTTTTTCTTTTTGTTCTCTATTTACTTTTTTCCTACATTTCTTTTTCTTTTTTTTCTGGCTTTTTTTCTAAATTTTTCCTTCTTTTTTCTCTTCCTTTTGTTTCCTTTTCCCTCAGCTTTTCACTACTTTTTCATTTTGGTATATTTTTCTTTTTTGTTCTATTCCCCCATCCCTTTAAGTCATTTTGTGCATAATTTTACATAATATTTGGTCATGTTGGGATTAAAGAAGCAAAAACAACCCAAAGAGCCGTTTAAGACCCGAAAGAGCCGGTTCCTTTTAGTGAGCCGAGCCGAAGAAGCCGGTTCTCGACAAACTCTACTAACTTTACTCAACTTCGTTCTACTTCGACTTGACTTCAAAATACCGCATTAAGGGCACAACGTCAGGGGAACCCGTGTATTTTTACCGTCATGCACTGTAACTTTGACTTAATTCGCTTCTTAATTAGTAATTTTGAGCCCTCATTTTTGTGCGTTGGCTAGATTTTTTTGTGCGCTGAGAATGTGCGAGCAGTGAGGGAACACTGGTGGTAATTGAGGAAAAAAAGCTTCAACATAATTTCCGTTTAATTGAATCAGAGGGTACCCTCTAGGGCTGTCACAATTGGGAATTTCTGGAGATGATTAATTGTCACACACATAATCACGATTGATGTATATATTGTCAATTTTTCTCCCCTTCTGCATTATATGCTATGATAATATGAGTTTAATATGACATATACTGTACACCTTTAAGAAGGGCAATTTAAGGGTCAAGAAGTCATTATTAATTCATCATTGTGTTCCGTCTATTAAAATCAATTGACAAACTTCCCCTTGATTTTTTGCCATTCTTTCTTTGCCGACTAGCTTGGCGAATTATACCAGGGGGCCTGGACTCCAAATGATGCTTGAGATTGGTTGTGTTTGCCCCTTTCCCTGGCACCTTCTTGAGACAAAGTTGGCAGACCGCTTCTTTGCTATCTTGGGGCTGTTCAATGTAAACCCAAAATGTGTGTAAAATATTGAAGTTGTGCGTGGTTTTGAAACTAAAAATTGACCTGCCATGATGACCACACACATTGTGGACACGGTGTGGTCTGCCTTTGTGTGTGCGCCGCTGTAGGTTGACGTCATTTCCTTGACATTCCAGTCAAGGGTGGTCACAAATGCGGTGGAGAAAAAAAACAAAACGTTAATTGCGAATGTAAAAAATATTCGTGATCTGACGAATGTGTCATATGTCCAAGTAATCAATTCTATAAATTGCAGTGTTTCCCATACTATAGGCAGGCCACCAGGCTTTAATTGATTCCGCCAGAGTCTCATAAACTTTCAGATTTTACATTCGATTAAAGATCGCAAACGCCATGCTACACTTTTCAACCCTTAGCAACCAAAAAAAAGGTTTAGTGCTGAGCATACCGTGAAGACAACCTGCCCAGCACCTCTTCGCACTGCCAGCTTTTTCAACAGAGTGTAAAAATGTGGCGCTGCCATTGTGAGCAATTAGAAAAATTCGCTCAGGGCAGGAAAAAGCTCAAGTGGACACCAGCCCTAACTGCAGCTCTTAAGTTGCGTGTTACAATACTGTCCTGTAAACCCTAGGTGTCAGACAATTGGCCCGCGGGCCACATCCGGCCTGGCGTACCATCATATTTGTCCCACAAAATCATTTTATATACATTTACTATAATGGCCTGGCTCTATGAAATGCTGATAACTCTCAAACTACATATCCCAAAATGCAGAGCTTTAGCTGCAACCACAAGACTTCCCCGAAAGTGTTCCTGCATCTAATGAGTAAGCTGTAGCCTGACGAGCTCAGCCACTTTAAAAACTATTTACTGAAAATACAACACATCGGCAAGTTGAAAAACAAGACCGATAGGTGCATTAATAGTCTTTTGTGTCAGGAAGCGGAGACGTAACACCCAGGAACGAACTTCTTTCTATCACGATGTAACGGATGGCTAAATGGACAAAAGCAGGGTGACGTTTCTGTTGCTGTGGATTACACGGATGCTAAACCCTCAAAATGGCAGAGCAAAAAGTTGATCAGAGGAGAGGCTGAATATTTGTTAACTGATGTTGCCGTTACACCCGTGTGTCTTCTTTGTGGAGCTAATGTGGCCGTAATTAAGAAATTTAATGTAAAACGGCACTAGAAGACAAAACATCAGAGTAAGATGAAAAAGCTGAATCCAGAGCAGAAGATACAGAAAGTTGAAGAGTTGAAGAAGAATATGAGGATATTTTTCACCAAAACAAATTCCCAAAGAGAAAATCAAAAATTTTGTTTTTATCTCCATTATTTTCATATTTTGGATTTGTATAGTTTTGACTAGAGATATTTTTACTGAGAGCAATGTTTTTTTTAAATCATTTAATGTTTAGGTTTGTTTATTTTGGAACAATATTCCTGACTGTTTAAAATGATATGTGTTTTAAAAAATAAGTAAAGTTTTAGTGTATTCGAATTAATAATTACCCTGTTCGCGACCATAAGTGTGGTTTGAGTTTTGGCTCTCTGTGCAATTGAGTTGAAAACAGTCGTAGACGGACCACCATCCTGTCATAACCCTAATCACAAAAGCAGCAGCACTGATATAGAATACCGTAGTTTACCAAAGCACCCCTCTGAGTATTAAATCATATTTAATTTAATACCCTTATCAGTGATTTAGTTTGTTTAGTACACATAGTACAACACTAGTTTTTTTTAGTCTAATTTAGCTAAGGAGCAGATTTTTTACATTAAACTCTTGTCTCATTCATCATGCTTTGTGAGTGTGTCTTGCCTGGTGTGTGCCTTTTAGAACTAGTGTATTTAGGATTCAATCATTTACAAGGGTACAAATCTAGCTTCTTGATGCTGCTCCAAAAAAAATCCCTAATTCAATGTGTTTTAATTTAAAATATACAACATTTACTTCCAGGGAGCACTGTCCACCCAGCAGGGTCCCACAAAATGATATAGTTAAAACTGAATTTTGTTTACACTTAACCCACTTTTAAAAGACTTAAAACAACACAGCCAAGAACAACAGTGCCTGTTTAACATAAATAACAACAGTGACCAGATGATTAAGGTGCTGCATCAGATATCGGAATATGTGTCGGACAGGGTTGGGTAGAGTTACTTTAACTTGATTACTTTCAATGACTTTTGGATTACTCCAACACCAAATATGCTAATAAAAGACAAAAGAAACTAAAAATGAATAAAATGACAAAATTTTGTGCAGGCTTGGGGAGTAACGGAATACATGGAACGGCAAAAATGATGTTGGCAAGCTGTTTGGATTTATTTTCATTTTGTCTCTGTCGAATTTTATGTTAGTTTTGTCGGAGATCAAAGAGATCAAAGCCGGGAGAGAAAGCTTACCACGTGTTGTGAGTCATCATTTTATTCATGTTTACTTTATTTTTTTCCTTTATTAGCATATTTGGTATTGGAGTAATCCAAAAGTAATATAAAGTAATCAAGTTAAAGTAACCCTACCCAACCCTGGTGTCGGACCAGGAAGCTTCTCCTTCTACTGGTTACCATGGGAAAGCTAACCCCTATCCAAAAAAAGCTTGGAGAGGTATAGTCATCACCAGGCAAGACACACCACAGGAAATGGTGCTTTGATTATAAATCAGTTTTTTTGACCCCTTATCAAAACAAAAGCTCAATGACAGTTAAACGAATTACAGTCAAATGTTAAATTAAAACCAGAGACAATGGCATCAATGGAGCATCTTATCGTCGGTCACAGCCTGAACTCTCTGCTTGTAAATTAGCTTCCATTTAGTATGTCCGTAATGTATGTAGGGCCATTGGGTTTTGTGAGATTACAATACGCTTTAATTGGTGCCTTGTGGCATTGGTCTGCCTGGTGGCTTTGACTCCTCTGGTCAAATCTAATTTTCTCATCAACTCTGCTGGATGTCCCCAAGAGCTGTTTGGGACTTAGGCCATTCCAAATGAGTCGGAATTAAGGGAATTACTCAATTAGTGGATATTTATTCACTGCTGCACTCTGCCATTAACTTGCGGTGTGAGTCAGAGGTGCTGGAAACATTTGGTGCAGGGGTGTGAAACATGCGGCCCGCAGGCCGGATCAGGCCCGCCAAGAGTTTTAATCTGGCCAGTGAGACAACACTGGGAGAAACACAAGAGAAATCTGATATGCAGTTTGAAATATGTTCACAAAAATATGTTCGCGAAAACCAGGTAGCACTCACAAAGCAATTGGAGGTCTCTCTCTCTCTCTCTCGCTGTCTCTGTCTCCCTCATTTGGAATCTTTATTATCTTCTCTCTTCATCTTTTTCTCTTTGATTTTGTTTTTCTTTTTTAGTCCCTCTCTCTCGTTCTCTCTCCTCTTCTGTCTGTTTCTATGTCGTCTCTCTATCTATTAATTCCCTATTCCTTCTAACCTTTTTTTCTCTTACCCAAGGTATGTGAAGTAGTAACCTTTATTTTTTCTATTTTTTTTTCAATAATCCACAATTAATTACAACACATTGCAATAAACAAAGCTTTTTTTTTTACAAGCATCTGTTTAACAAATAATAATGTGTACTGTACCTGTAAGTGTGTATTTCTTTACAAATACCCTTATATCAAAAGGACTGTTTAGCAAATCAGAATAAAAATATGTGAAGCAGCGAGAAAGTGAAAGGTGCCTGAATGGAGAACACTCTACAACCAGCAGATTTCTTCTTGGGTCTTGGAATCACTAGATGCTATTTGTAAATGCTGTATTTTTCATATTGCTTCGAACAGTTAGTGATTTAGTGATTTTTATTTCAAGTAATATAACATTGGCATGGGTTTCCTCACTGTTCTTTTGCTGATCAATGGTAGTCAGGATATACAGCTACAGTGGGTGATTTGCAAGTGGCGCCTGGGTTTGGCGACATCTACAAGATACATTTAAAACTGTAAATCATTGTTTGCTCATTTTTCTCTTGTGCTTCCTCAACATTGTCTCACGAGTCGTATAAAATTATGTGGCGGGCCATGAGTTCGCCACACGTAGTACCGTATAGATGAAATGAAATGATCTGCATTTATATAGCGCTTTTCAAGTCAAGACTTCCCAAAGCACTTTACAGTGTGCTTCACATTTCCCAATAGCGGCCGTGCAGCCATGTAAGGCGCTAACCTGCTTATTGGGGGTATTATGGGTTCAGTGTCTTACCCAAGGACACTTCGACATGTAACACGGAGGAGCCGGGATTCGAACTGCGATCTCTTGATCCCAGCGCTCTACCTCCTGAGCCACTGCCGCCTATGATGACTATTGTAAAAAAATCATAGCTTACTCAGCAGTATTTACAGTAAAATCATAAAAAAATATCAACTTAAAATATCTCTCACATAGCAAAAAACAATTTTTCCACAGAGTAACAGTTGTGGGGAAAAAGCTGGAAAATAATATAACATTTTTTATTCACCATAGAACCATTTTCTGGTAGCATAAATTATTCAACAGTCATCCCCACTATGCCACTTATACATCCAAGCTTTACTTTGTAGATAAAGGTCCGCCATGCTGAGAGCAATAGTGCATCCCTCCTGTGAAACGATGTGAAAGCCTTTAGGGGGTGAACGAATGACATCGTCTTGTTTATTGTCGACTAGTTCGTGTTATGACGGCACAGTACAAGATCTTTATTGGGCGATTCGCTACCCGATCGCGCCAAATCCAAGTGTGCATCCTGCTTTCACGTGGCTGCTCCTTGCGAGCTTCCCAACTCAAGTTCATCTGTGTGTCAACTTGTAATATTGTTAGTTTTGATTGAATGGGAAAATTATTTGCTCTGGGTGACCTATTGGGGGAAAAATGATTTCAGAAGCACCAATATGGTTTTATTGCAATATAATACGGTACAGCGCTCGTGCGAGCTGGCAGCAAATGGTTGCCATAGAGACAAGACTGGAAAAGGGTTGAACTGGTGTTCTTACAATTCTGATGTGTTCCTTTGCTTTACTAATGGTGAAATTACACTAATGTACGAATTTGCAATCTGCGCACTGAGTTTCAATTGTTCCTGTTTTTTGGCAGAAACAAGAAGACTTAAGCAGCATACACAATGAGCTTGGGTAGTATTAAAAATGTACACGGATTGTAGAGGAATATCATTTTACAAGGTTCGTACACCTTTTTTCATGGCCAAATTCAAGCACTTTATGAGGACTTTAAAAGGCAATTTTCTATTTTCTCCAGGAGCAATAAAATAAGTTATTTGGAGTGAAACGTGTATTTTGCAAAACCACAAATGTAATCTTGGGTGTGCAGCCATCACGAAATATGGTTTTCAGACCCTGTGTAAATTAGGATTTTATATTTGTGGATCTGAACAATATGTCTTTCAAAATTTTTGAAACAAATAACCCCGTTGGGTAAAAATAAATAATATACATGTACTGTTGCAGAAACTTCTTCCCATTACAATTTACAACTACATTTTTTGCTTTGCTCTTAATGAATGTCCATAATTGAAACCTAATAATTGTGATAATACACATTTATAAGAAAAAGTAAAAGCCCACATTAAACCCCCCCCACACATTTGCATATTACCCTATTTTTATTTCAGTGTGTATTTCATGTAGCACTATTTAAATACTCTATATCAAATCGTTATATCGGGTATTTATGTATTCTAATTTTTTTTTTAATTATTATTATTTTTTTCAACACAAGGATACTGCTGGAAGTGTGAATTTCCCTACGGGCATGAATAAAGAATCTATCTATCCATCTATTTCATAATACCCTGTTAAGTTGTAGCATGTCACGGTTGCCATGGTGCCCAATTGGCCCCGCCCCTGTGGCACCAGCTGGGCTCATTGATAGATTGGCTTTCTGTCTATTTAAGCTCAGTGCTCTCATTTTTCCTTTGTCAGTCCGTCAACAAACTTCTGCCCCGCAAGAAGTAGGTTTCGAATCGGTCCTGTTCCTGTTGGTATTTCCTGTCCGGTATTGTTCCCGTTTATTTTATCCTGTTTAATTTTGGTTTCCAGTTTTGTTACTGTCTATTTTTGTCCCGTTTATTAATTTCTCCAGTTTTCGTTCCCGTCTAGTTTGTCCTGTTATTTTCAATATCCTGTTTCATTATCTGTCCTGTGTGTCCCATCCCGTCCTGTATCGACTCCATCTGTCCAATATCAACTCGGGCAATTGGTATCGATCTCGTTGGCCTCTGGCTTCCTATCATTTCAGGCCAGACTGCTGCCTAAAGTGCATGACTCCCCATTTCCCGTACAATAAAATGCCTGTGTGAGATACGTCATGCGTTTGGGTCTTGATACTGTTGTGGTTCATGACATAGCATGCATATGTTCTTTCGCACACGACCTGTAGGGGGCGATGACGCTTGATAGGACGATGCCACACAAACTAATAACAGCTGCCGTTAATCAAAAGGGAAGAAGAAATGCAATGGAAAAGAGACGCCACCAGAGAGCAGTAGCTGTGTCATATTAAAGCAGACTTGCTGAGAAAATTAGCATTCTATTTTAAGCTTTTAAAAGCACTTCATTGAAAAGTCAAGCACTTTTCAATCCTTGAAAACACAATATTTGAATTCAAGCATTTTTAAGAATTTCAAGCATTCGTATAAACGTTGCATAATATATAAAAAAATGAACATTTCCTTGGATTATTTATTTTCCACTGAGAGATATTTTTTCATTTGAGCTTGGGCACAGTGGCAGTAGTGATCTTTTCAGCAAAATACCCTAAGTCAGACTGAGCTTTCACCACCAACAAAATAATACATTTAATTACAAGTTCTATCACTTGCGTATTTCAGACAAATTCAAATCATTTAAAAAAATTACATTTTGAACATGGGAATTGTTTAGTAGAAAGAAAAATATAGTTGCATTGGATCAGAACGAATGTTTCCATCTATAAACCAATAAAGATATGTACTCCATCAAAGTCCATCAAAGATAACACTTTTAAAGTATAAGCCTTTCCATTAAAATATATCAGATAACAATAATTGCTATCATTACTTTCCGAATAAAACTTACAGTATATAACTCATTCATTTATTGGAAGGATTTAGATGGCGACCGTAAAAATGGACCTAATTTACGTCAATCTACGGAAATCATATACCAGCTTATACACGTTTAAGATGATCGTGCTAAAGAAGATTAATATATCAAGAGTTTCTTTGGGTATTATATGTCATAGGAGTCACTAGTGATACCATTAAAAGTTTGAAAGGCAATTTATTTGTTTTCTAATTTTCCTTGGTGGGATAAGGTTCTGTTTTCTTGTTTGGATTTGGAATGTTTTCCCTGCAAGGAAAAAAAATGGAACAAGGGTAGGCACTTAAAAGCTTTGGCTTCAGCCTACCTCCGTTGGGCACATGTTTATGTATTATGTTATTGAATTACTTTTTCCCTTTTGTTAATTAATGCTTGGTGTTGTTTTTTATACTGTGCCTAGATTAGAAAATAAAATAAGAATCCTGCGGGGGACCTTATCAAACTTTTGAATAATTTCGCATTTTTGTAATTCATGGTTTACGGATCCTTTCCTGTGATGTGTCTTGGGCAAGTACAGCCTGGCTGATCCCAACTCTTTCTAGGCCGATTTTTGTTAAAAAAAAAAAAAAATCTAGGAAGACTCAATAATACATTTTTGTTTTTTGTTTTTTAGGAAAAAGCAGTAAGAGAAGTATTGAGAAAAGTATATACACACAGTTCTTTTTAATTCAATAAATTAACACGCTCAATTAAAATGCCAATGACAATTTAAGTGATGTTTTATTAAGAAAACAGGCAATCTTACTAAAATGTAATAAAACATCATATCCTGTAATTTTTCATGATTGCCCTATTTGGAACACCTGTGGCAGCTTGATTGGCGCCAACAGACCAGACAAGCTGATTGGTGGCCACACCCTTCTTAAGCCCCTGTCTTCTGTTCAAACTGTCAGATTGTTTGTGAGCTGTTGTGTTTCACTCAGTGAGCGTTTTTGTCCGACTCCATCCCTGTTAAACCTGTTTTCTGCCTGATTCCCGTTTTCGACCCATTTCTGAACCTGACGACGCCTGTTCTGCCTGCTGCCTGCCTGCGACCACTATTACAAACTCGACATAGTCTCTGATCCCCAGCCCTGGTCAAACGACGTGCCATTCCCGCCTGCCTTCTTCCGACACGGAAGTGTCATCCCCGCCTTGCTCGATTCCGCTCTCCGCCAGTCCTCGGATCAAGCAATCAAGCAAGCCTGAAATCTCACTCTCTTTCAATAAAATCTGAGAAACGCATGCAATTGAGTCCTGAGTCCGTTCTGGTCTGTGATAAAATTGTTATTGAATAAAGGGCATAATTTAAAAAAAAAGAACTCAAAGGTTGGGCAAGCATTATACACAAGGGTTTACTATGGTATACAGTGTAATGTCGGATTTGTGCAATGGATAATCAGTTAGAAAATATAGCTGACCACAATTGCAGGACATTGGATGCAACGGGAATCAAACCCGGGTCGCGGCGTTGAGATCACCAAATCTTAAGCACCTAAGCACCACCAGTGATACTGATGACAAAAGAAAAGGCATTCAATTTGATCTCATTATCACACTATTTTATTTCAAGGTACCAGAGACAAACATAAGAAAATGGAGAAAACAAAGTCATCCTAAAGATATAACTAAACCCAAAAAGCATGATGAGGGGAAAACTTTGTGTATCTGATGACCTTTGAAGGACAATAAATACTATGTAAATTAATTGTTAGTGCTGTGTTCATAGTCTATATTTGCAATAAATGATTTTAAACATGGGTGGGCTCCAGAACCCCCGCAACCCTACTGAGGATAAGCAGTGCAGATAAGGGATCGATGGATAGATACATTTCAATCATGGCTGCATGAATGCAACGTTTATCAAGTTTGTTGCTTAGATAGTGCTGACAAAAGTAAAAGAAAATTTATACTGATTTTAAATAAAAAACTAGGGGTGCACATTATACAGGAGAGAGTGTCATACACAAATGCATACGGTATATCATTGGAAAATAATACATGACACATTTTACTTCTATTTACAATGTACAATAAACTTCGAGAACAGGCGTCACAAACTACCTGGGGAAAAAAAAGAAGACATTTCAAGGTTTGTCTCAATGGGACAGTGGCAGTGTATGTTTTAAGCTACCAGGGTAAAGCTGCTCCTCTCCCCAATCACAATACAGCCATCACAAAACGAAAGGGGAGGAAAAAGAGGGGAACATTTTGCCCAATTAAAGGATTAGACCAAAATCCCCTGGACGGGCAGGAAAGCCCCATTTTGTTTCTTTTTATTGAATTTCCATTTGTGCCGTTTCAATTTATTAAATTTTACACTGCACTTTGTATTCATTAAGACGTAAAGTATATAGGGGGAGCAATGGCGTGGCGGCTTTTCAGGACTCCGCCCCGGCATTGATCGGTAACCTCGTACGCACTATCGTCATAATGTTGCAACCCTTACTCCATCAAACAAGACAAGGTAGACATTCAACATAACTCATGTGGTGCAGTGAAATTAAGCCTTAAATGGGCAAGGCATTAGAAAACACAAGGCTTTTTAGGGGGCTTTATGAGATTGCTTTTCTTTGAACATGAGTTAGCAGGACAATCATTTGTTTCTTTCAATTAGAGGTATGATCGGACCTAAAAAAATCCCTCCTGACCAGACCCAGGCTTGCGGGTTATAAAGCCCGACCCAGCCCGAGCCTGACCAATAAACCCGATTTGTGGAACCAAGCCCGAAGCAAACCCGATATTACATATTTTATCGGGGACTCGAAAGAAAGAGGGGGGATTGAGAGTATAATAAATTAAAACCTGTCTTTTGTAACAAAAGGTAAGTTAAACAAGACGGAATAAACATTTGCATATTTAATATTTCTGTCTGCAGAGTCAAGTCAAGTCGTTTTTATTTGTATAGCCCTTAATCACAAAGAGTCTCAAAGGGCTGCACAGGTTATTGCACAGACTATTATTTCAGACTATTAATACACCATCCCCTGATCTGGAACCAACATGAGGGCAAGGAAAAACTCAAAAACCTCAACATGAGGAAAATGAAGAAACCTTTATTGAGTAATTTTTTTAAGGGTTGAGGCAGTGTCTGAAACCCGTGACAAAAAGTTACCGGACACCAGGGCAGGCAACTTTTCAGAGTTGTCTGCCCTGGTGTCCAGTAGGCAACTCTGAAAAGTTGCCTGCCCAGCCATAAAGTTGCCTGCCCCATTTTTCACAACTTGAAATGCAATAAGACGACTTATCGCAAAAAAAAAAAAAAAAAAAAAAACCATTGTAACAAAGTATTAAGGATTGATAATCAGAATATATAACAAACCAATACTTTAGAATTAGGTTTATTAGAAATCTACTTATAACATTCATTGCATGTATATGACATCAGTTTTCCATCTGCCTTCAGTAAGTACCTGTATTTACTCATCTTCATTCATGCAATGTTTGCGTTGCGTCGTCTGCTACAAGCCACGTGAACTCCTCTTTCCACGATGCTTTTAATGCATCTTAACGTTTTGTAGTGTCATACATTTTGTTAGCTTCTTTTGAATCTTTCTTCTGGGGCTGAGGTTTTGGCTTGATTCCTAACCACTTATCCATTTTTCTTGTGTTCTCTGTGCGTCTACTTTGGAAAATGCACAACTTTATAACGCTCCGGAAAGTCCGGAAGCACGAAGTTATTCAATGCAGGCTTCTGATCGGCTGCAGAGTATGCAAATTGCGAAAACTAACCAAAATTCCAAAATTTCCAAATCGAACGAAGATTCTGAATTCGGAATAAAGCAAACGTTTGATTTGAAAAAAAAAAAATAAAAAAATTAGCTTTTTTTTTTTTTTTTTCTTGAAAAAGTTGTCGGCCACCCGGGCGGAGAAGTTTTGTAAGTTGTACGCACGACGTAAAAGATGCACGCCCGGGCGTCCGGGCACACATTATTTCAAACACTGGTTGAGGTGAACATTTTAAGGCCATCCAGCATTTTGCTGAATTGAAAATTGGGCCATAAACCACAGCATTAGTAGCCTACGATCCTTAAGGAAGTAATGCAAACTTTAAGAGAATCATGGTCTTATGTCGCCAAAATACTCATGGTCTCAAAATGCCTCAGCACACTGTGATGTTAATTAAGTAACCTCCCTGTAAATTGTGACTAGACACTGATTTAATTTAGGTGTTTCTTGCACATCAAGGCTCACGCTACTAACTCTTAAAATAGTCAGCAAGAGAAGCCCAGCCAAAACCAAAAGTAACAATTGACATTTTAGGCCCGAAATTCGGGTCCGGCTCGGGCTTAAGGTCTTACCCTCACTCTCAATACACCAGGAGTCTAATTTTTTCAGATGCTCAGTGATGGTGAAATGATAATCATCAGAGTGCAACCGGATGAGCGTTAAACAAAAGAAAACCAAAAGTGGGTTTTTTTTCTCCAAGCTATGTCAGTGTATCCCAGCATGCATGCTGTTTCTGCTGCATCCCCCATGAGACCCAGCAGGCTGAAAGAGCCGCAAGGAAACAGTAACTCTGAATGTTGGGGACACTCCGCAGGGGGGGAAGTCAAGTCTTTCAAGGTATTATAAGTTTTGGGGATGTGTCAGAGTGATGCGGACATGAAAAATGAAGTCAATGGCAGAAAATAGATTGCGGTATTTTTATACACCTGATTGAAAAGATAAAAGCTCTAACTTGGGAATGTACACATTTGATAAAATAACAGAACAGATCCCAGGGGAAAGCTGCCATGTTTGTGGTTTGAAATGAAAAAAAAAACGACCAATTTTAGAAAGAGTAAAAGGACTGATATGATACTTCAAAGCTGAAAGTTGATATTAAATTTCAGTCAGTCGATTCCGTAAATGAAGGCAGTGACACTAGAGTGTATAATAATAGATATGACTTTGAAAATCGTGCCTGGAAAGATTGCCAAGGAACTTGTTCCTCACAAATATTTATAGCATTAGCCCAAGCTCCACCAACATTAGGGGGGGTAGCGTCGTTTGAGGTGTTCTTAAAATGTTGAAAGTAAAATATTTTCTCTATTAAACTACATGTTAACAATGATTAACTGAGTTCAAAGAGCCCTTAGATTTTTTTCCGACTGGCCTATTCTGCTTTTATCTTTTGGCAGAGCTGTTCGGAGCCGGAAAAATATTACGTTCAAGGAACAGGGGCAAGGGGCAAATGTTGCGGAAAGGCGTTACGCTCATCCCACCAGGTTTTTTTTCTTCTATTATTCGGGGTAGCATGAAAATGCTGAAAGTACAAGAAGGCCTGCATCAAGTTTAGTCAAAACGCCATCTCAAACCAAGATTTTTTAAAAAGTGTATCTAAGAAACGCACATACTTGCATGCGCATCATGAATGAGCTGACTGAGGCCGCAATGATGACACAAGCCAGGAGATGGCGCCAGAGAGTAACCAAGTTCAAAATTACATACATCTCCTTTAAGCAATGACAGCAAAAGTTAAACTGATTAAAACCAAATTCAAGCAGAGCAGTGTAAATCAAAAAAAACTTCACATTATGAATTCAAATAAAAACAAATAGCACGCCAAACTCAAAACACTAATTCCTAGTGATGTAAAAATAATGTTCAAATTCTGTGAATAGGTCCAGAAAATTTAAGCAACTAACATTTCTCGCCTCCAGCCCATCGATTTACGCTTTGACAAACAAAGCCGCAACATGCTGATGAGTTATTTTAATTAGATGTAGCGGTGTATGAAGACACTAAAGAAGAACTGCAGTCTGTATTTCTGGTAAAACATTCCCCCTACACATCCACCCACCAGCCCTAATAATTCATTCTCGCCGTCAGAACTATTACCATACACACCACTCCATCTCGAGAGCTCAATGTGATAAGGGGATTTTATTATTGTGCATCAAAAACAAAAAAAACTCTGTATTTCAAGACCAGAACGGAGACAGGACCCACTTGTGTTGCGTTTCCCACAAGTTTCATTGGAAGAAAGAGAAAGGGATTGCTGGACGCAGGAAGCAGGTCGTTCTGATACTCTGTGTTCCAAACGCGGAAGTGGATCTTCCGTGGCGAGCGATGGCGGTGTCGGGGACAGAGAGCCAAAACATGGTCGGGGTCGTAAGCGAGTCATAAGCCAGAATAGGAGAGAAGACGCGGTCGGGGACAAAAAGAGGTCAAAAGCCGGAACGGAATAGTAGACATGGTCAGGATCAAAAACGGGTCGAAGCCGGGGGACAGACGGGAGCAAAAAACGGGACAGGTGGGAGTCAGGGTCGAAAAAGGCTTGCCTAGAGTTAACTGAGGTTCGCAGGGGGACTGAGAAAAGGGGACAGACAAGACTGGGTTCAAATACTGATAGGGAGCCAATCAGAAACCGCGGCAGTTGGCGCCAAATGAGCGGGCACAGCTGAGTCACATCAGTAATCATGACAATGTAATAGAATATAATAGAGTAGAATATCATTGTCATTGTCACAAAATGGGTTAACATATTGTGACAACAAAATTGGGCATGACACTCCAGTTTCATACATTCACAGTGAGGTAAAAAAACCAAGAAGATAAAGGAACAGAGAAGATAAGGTTATAAAACAAGGAGGATAAGGTTATAGTTATAATTTACACAACATTTACACAAGAAATGTCAGCATGTAGGATGTTACAAACAGTTTGGTATCGTAAGGGTTTGTGCAATATGCATTTGGTGCAAAAAATCAAGTAATCATTCATAATTAGATATTAATACTGAGGGGTGAACAATCAATGCAACTGAAATCGAGAATAGAAGAGTATTATTTCTAAAATAAAACTGCAAACTGAAAAAAAAAAGTTTGTTTTTCTCAGTCTGGAATCTTTTTTTAATTCACATTATTTTAAATTTCCAGTATGTTGCGTTGATGTATGACCAGTGCTTAAGAAGTGCACAAATCTGTTTCATGGTTTATCGAAATATTTAAGTGATTTAGTCTTTCCTTCAAATAATATTTACGCCTTAACCCAGAAAAAACTGAAATGTTGATTATTGGTCCAGCTCACTGTCGTCAGTTGTTTTCAAACACTACCCTGAACCTAGACAAATGTAATATCACCCATAATAATAATAATAATAATAATTTCCTTGTATTGTCATTCTGTGTAACAATGTACACAGAACGAAATGTCGATTGCACCTGACCCGATGCAGCCGCAGCCAAGAGAGGGCGCCGCCGACCACTTTTTAAGTCTTAGGAATGACTCGGCCGGGGCGCGAACCCGAACCTCCCAGTCTCAAAGCGGGCGCCTTACCATCTAGGCATAGTGACTCGGTCAAAAATCTAGGTGTTATATTTGATCCTAATCTGTCGTTTTAGTTACACGTGAAAAATATTACTAGAATAGCTTTCTACCACCTCCGTAATATTGCGAAGATTCGCTCGATGCTGTCTCAATCAGATGCTGAGGTTTTAATCCATGCGTTTATTACTTCTCGGCTTGATTACTGTAATGTATTGCTTTCTGGTCTCCCGATGTCTAGCATCAAAAGTTTGCAGCCTGTTCAGAATGCGGCAGCTAGACTTTTGACTAAAAGCAACAAGTTTGAGCATATTACTCCTGTATTGGCCAACTTGCACTGGCTCCCAGTCCACTTAAGATGTGACTTTAAGGTTCTCTTATTAACATATAAATGTTTGCATGGGCTTGCACCCTCTTATCTCTCCGATTTGATTTCCCCCTATGTTCCTGCACGGAGTCTGCGCTCGGAAAATGCCGGTCTACTTGTGACTCCGAGAGCCAAGAAGTCTGCGGGCTCGAGAGCGTTCTCCATCCGGGCCCCGGTGTTATGGAACGCCCTGCCTCTGGAGATAAGATCTGCAACCTCAACGGAAGTTTTTAAATCGAGGCTTAAGACGCACTTCTATTCCAAAGCATATGATTGATGCCCACCTCATATTCTGTTTTGTCCTGTCTTTTTCCGACGCCTGCCTGGCTGATACGAAGGAGAAGGATGATTTGGGATGGGTCAGCGGACCGGCGTCTGACCTGCAGCATGTCAACCCCTGCATTTACCAGCTGGCAGAGACGGGAGGCAGCGTCGTGGCCGTCATAGACTTTCTGGACTGGTTTGCAGGCTGGGGGCGTCATTGATGTCATGCACTTTACGGACATTTTCAACATCTTACCTTATGTTTACTATTATGTGTACAGTAATGCTAATTGTAATTCACCCTGGTCAATCCTGGAAGGGGGATTACCACATGTGAGGTCCTTTCTCAAGGTTTCTCTTTTCTCCTCACACTGAGGTTTTTGAGTTTTCCTTGCCCGCATGCTGGTTTAAGATCAGGTAATTGTGTAATTTTGTAACTGTAATCCTGTGCAGTCCTTTGAGACATTTTTGTGATTAAGGGCTATATAAATAAATTTGACTTGACTTGACCTTTACTGTAAATACTATTGAGCATTTACTGATCTTACTCTGGCTTGGTAGCGTTTAGTGAAGCTGATGCACCGTATGCTTAAAAGTTTGCAAGTTCAGTCAATTTAATAAAATAATCTCAAACAGAAGTCGATAACAGAACTGTCTTTTATAGTTTCACCATTTGATATACACCCGTCGAAAACGTAATACTGTGCAGACTAATCCAGATTTATTTATTATTTGTTTGTTACAAATATCGGCAATGCAATATACAGTATTTGACTCACTCTTTCCTGGGAATGTAAGAATGCTGTAAATTTTCAACCCTTGCAAACAACCAGGAAAAAATCTCTACAGGAAAAAGGAGAGAAGCCGAGACACCTTTGCACAATGTTTCATCATCGCTCGGCTGGCAGGAATCAGTTTTTCTATTTTATGTGGCTGAGCAAAGCAGAGGTGCGAACTCACAAATCCCCGATGCATCAATAGTAATTGTGGGCGAGACACGCAAACCTGTTAAGATTCGAACTTCTCCGCCTCACAAGGGCCAATCGACCACATGTAAATTGGCTCTTTTTTGAGTTTGGCAGACGGCAGACCATTTGAAGTGACTCTTTGACTGGTGTCAACACTGATATAAAAATAAGATGAAGAACAGTTCTTAGTTTGATAGATACGCTGCACTTTTATCAAGAGCTGGGTGATGTAACACCTTTTGCCGAACACCCTTTTATAATTGTTATTTTTCCCCAAGACAAAGTAGGAGTCTTGGGTAACTTACCAAGTAAAGATACACTACTCGACTTAAAAATAAGCCTGTAGACCAGGGGGCTCAAACTCAATTTTCTTGGGGGTGCCAAGGCTAGCATCTGGGTGAGGTGGAGCCAAATTGTTTTTTTTTTTAAAATAAAATCTATGGTTAAAGAAATTCTACTGTTCTCAAATATATTCTGCCCCTACATAAAATGAAATATACCAGTCAAGTGAATAGTATTAGAATTAGTCAAAAAATAGTCAGTAACAATGTAAAGGACCACACTAATTCTTGTATAGGTTTCTAATTTTTTTGTTTTAGTAAATCTATCGAATTTGCATCTTATTTACATTCCATCTTATTAACAAATATCAAATGGAAGGTCAAGGTTATTAAATAATACTTGATATTGTTTTTGTTTTATAGTGATTGGTATGTGAAGTTGTGGGTAGTTGAATTTTGTCTTTTGGAGACTACCGAAGCTCCTCAAGAGACCTCTATCATTCCAAATTGATACTAAGTCACAATGTTACAATGCTTCAATGTTTTAAGAAAACGAAATAAACATACATGCTTCAGCGCATTCACCAAGGATGCTTAAATGTTGAGTAATTTACTCTTTTCTTTTTAAAATAGCCATCAAAGTCCTTTTTATGGGCATATTAAAGCATGAGTATCAAAATTTGTCACTCAGGCACAAACTAAGCAGCTTTACTTTGGTTACCTTAACAATTTCGTATTTAGGAAGGGGCCTAAAACTATCATCTAGGGCAGTGTTTCTCAACTGGTGGGTCGTGGGCCATTGCATTGGCAAAATGATGCTTAGAAGAAGAAGAAAACGGTGAATCAATTACACTTCTTAACAGCAGAGGACAATGATGCCCTGCTCGATCTTTTCCCACTGTTTAGTCAATGGACGCCGTCAAATTTGTGTCTCATTTTATTGTTATTTAGTTCGATTTCTTATTCTTCCCATAATAATGAGTTGCAAGAAAGTTAGTGATTAGTGGAAGGAAGAGTGGAAAACAGTGACAACAATTGAGTCAAAAACGTGCAATAAGAACAATACACAGGGTAGAATATTTGGATCATATTAATATTTTATGCATGCAGTCCAAATTGTTAAAATTGGATGATGTAATAAAATTTTCACTTCACAACTGTTATTTAAGGTCAACAAAAACATGGTGCCAGAAAACATCCAACAATTATTCATTCGGAAAGAGGGAAATTATAACTTGAGGGCCTGTAGTAAATTCAAAATCCCAAAGGTGAGAACAACCAGGAAAAGTATGTGTGTGTCTGTGTGTGGAGTCAAACTTTGGAATAATTTACAAGATGCGATCAAACTATGTCCAACTATTCATGTGTTCAAATTTAAAAACAAAAAAACATTACTGGCAATGAAGAAAATGGGATACGATTGAGACTGGAAATACCGCATTTAAAACTATGGTTAACTTTGTTGTTATTGTTGCTATTATATCATAACTGTTATTATAGATATTATTTTTATTTTTATTGTTGTTACCATCATTGGTGCCGCAGTGATGTTTGTTAACTAGTGACATTATGACGAGGAGGGATGTGTGTTACGAAGTGTATAAAATATGTGATTATTGTAGTTTTTATAATTATTGATATCTGACCTATGTAATAATCTTGGACACCAGAGGAAAAGAGGATTTGTAAAATGTATTTAATAGGAAAGATAAAGGGGTAGGGCTGTATTTTATTTAGGCCTGATGATGGTACTTCTAATAAGAGTATATATGGTACTTTAAGTTGTTTTGGTTTTGCTGGTCATTTTGTTTTTTGAAAGAAAAAAAAGCGGTGAATATATTCCTTTATCTCTACTTTAAACTGCACAATTCTTTCATCTGATACATTTAAGAAAAACATGTTTTTACTTGATTTAGGTGACAGCTCGTCATTGGGGTGTAACGTTGGGTCCTGACCAGTTGAGAATCCCTGTTTTAGAGTCTCTAGTTTGAGAAATATATACCTTAAAGGTCCTCAACTAGCATCGTAGTATCCGCAAAACACCAGTGTCAAGATCTAGAGTTAAGAGGAGCGTTTTTGAGATGCTGGCAGAGTGGCAAAGAAAAAAAACATATCTAAGACTTGACAACAACAAAAAAGACATTGTGCAACTAATTTGATTAATAAAAGTGGGACTTTTTCCAACACTATTGTCTTGGTGACCCTAAACTTTTGAACACTAGTGTAATTGTCAATCCTTCTTTTTCCAAAACAAATCAAGTATGTCTTGGGGCACTTGCCAAGTTGAGAGCCAATACATCAGTTAAGACTAATCCCACAGATCCCGCGCACTGCCTTTGTTTCAAACGGTTGTGAATCATGTGTCAAGGTCCAAGCATACATAATTAATCCGAACCTTAATTAATTCAAAAGGGCACTGGGAGACAGAAGAATGAGCGACCGGCAGACCCCATCCTTGGAGGAAAAAAACTACAATCAGGAGTATTGCTGAACTGTTCTGGGGGCCAATTAAAATATAACGCCAATGTGTAGTGTTGCATTTACTCCGAATTAGAAAAAAAACCCGAGGGCGCATGATTGTTGTTTATAGCTGTGAGCGTCACAGGCGTTTTCCTGCAAAACAGGACAAGTGTTGTAAACAACTTCAGAATTATAATCACACAGGCTACAACGTACTTTAGCATTCGGGTTTGTGAAGAGATTAAAAGGCTTCCACAGCCAATTAGGCATTGTGGGAAGGCATTGTGGAGGCGCTTCAGTGTTCCTTATTGCCATAAAGAGGAGCATTCAAGACTTGGATGCGGATTTATTTCACAAACACTAACATTTCTGCATACTTGTGTAACCCAGGCACTGAGAAAATGTAACACATTTTAAGAGCAGGCAGCCAAACGTGATCAGATAATAAAGACATGATGAAACAGCATTTTGGTAGGTGCCATTAAATTGTTTGGTGATAAAAATGTTGTCAAAATATGCAGGGAAGGTCATAGTCATCCTGGAAGATGAAAATGATTCAAAGTCATTAAAAGAGACTTGAAAAGTGCTTTTAAACTTACTGAAGGTTTAACCTTCTATATTTCAACATCCAATATTTCCTGAAACTGAAGTGTGAGAACAGTTCAAAAGGTCCAACTAATTAATTGGCCAGCCGTTTTAATCAGCTTAGAATTAGTTGTTTGAAAGCAGCAGAGAGGGAAAAAAATGAAAATATAGACCCTTACTCTTTTCCTCGAGCCAATTAATACAGTTTCTTCCAATCGTAGAGTAGCTTTTGCTTTATTTTTTTTAGATTGATACCAACACTTACACAATTGAATATTTATCAATTTTTACAACACAATGCAAAGACAATGCTGAGAGAAGCACATGAGAAAAATGAGATTCATCGCATCACACAATGACTTGCAGTTCTAGATATGTGCACTGGATGTCGCCAAAGCCAGGCACCACCCGCAAAGCATCCACTGTAGCTGTATCAGCTTACTACCATTGATCAACTAAAGAGCGTTGAAGCAATTAGTTCAGGTTTTAGTTTACTTAAAAGAAATTCCACAAACCCACTGTTTAAGGTGATATGAAAAATGCAAAATTAATGAAAATAGCACCTGGGTGTCTCTGCAGAATTTTTAAGAAGCTTTAGCTCTTTTCCATAATGAATATGAGATCAGTTAGTCAAAATAAACATTTTCACGAAAAAATAAAATGCAGAAAGACTTTTAAATCATTAAATCAATCATTTAAATGGGTTAAGGTTAGGGCACACATGTAAAACATTCTTGATAATAAAATCTGAAAAACGAATTAAATCCCAAAATATTTCCATAAATTACAATCAACAGCAATTGCTCATCTTGAGTACTTATACATTAGAAAGAGGAAAGCAATAATACAGTACACGTTTTCCCTTAAACATATTATTACA
The DNA here is from genome assembly GCF_059441175.1 of Urocampus carinirostris. NCBI lineage: Eukaryota > Metazoa > Chordata > Actinopteri > Syngnathiformes > Syngnathidae > Urocampus > Urocampus carinirostris. Next base: position 34,480,604 of record NC_142357.1, on the reverse strand, counting down.
TGCATCGTATTTTGGGACGAATCGATATTTCGGGGATTCGATTGGCGATCTACCCCAGACAAAGAATCCAACAAGGATCTGATTCATTATAAAAGCTTTGCAACAAGGTTCATTATACCATGCTAATCATCAACGTAAGGTTGTTGGCCTTACTTTGACGAGAGGCACAATAACAATTGTGTTAAATCTTTGAATTGTTCTTATTAAGAACTTGTATGGCTTTCATTACTTGCAAGATTTGACTTTTCCACCGTTAGCGTTGTCATTCATGTGTACCGTTTGAAGCGGGACAATTATCCAGACATGTCCGTGAGTGGTACAAGCATTGCGACTCAAAGCAATTGCTGGCAGAGAAACAGAAACAGAGAGGAACATATCATCAGCCGCTCCGGGCTGCCTTCAACCGCTCTCCCTTGCGACCTTTCCCTCAGTGGTCCGTTTAACTTGTGTCACATATATTCATGTTTGTCAATAAAGTTTGACCTTTGAACAACGGTTAGCATGTCCGTGTATCTATGTGCTCACACGTGATGTTAAGTGTGAGCGAGTAGCACAGTTGGTCGTAGTGATCGGGGCTGGCCCTTCTCTAGACAGAAGTTGTCCAAACCTTCCAAACGACAATCGTACAAGAAAAAGAAAGTAAATGCAGCTGATGTATTTTTAATCCTGTTGATGGAACCACTTGTGCCGTTGTGTTCTCTCTAATGCTTGGGCAACTGCCATTAATCCAATGTATACTGCATTAAAGTGTCTTGTGCTTGAATTATATTCTGTTTTATAGCAATTTTTTCATGTGAAATGCGAATGGAATATGTTTTCTCTCTAGGGGCATTTGTTGGGTTATCTTTTAAAGAGCTGTAAATAATTGAATGCTTACGCTTGGGATTGACTGTATTTTGTTTAGTAGGAGGACATTTCCCTAGGTGTTTAATTTTTAGACAAACATTTTTTTATGTGTTCAGGGAACACATTATTGTTTAATGTTCAATAGAAATAGTAAATTGTATAAAATCAATCATGTTGTTTTTCTCAGACCAATCTTATAAAAGGTAAAAGAAACTTCATGTGTTTGCTTGGTGCAGCAAGACACAGTTACAAATTAAGTACAGTTTGCCCTCACCCGGGCAAAGCACTGTGGGACTTTTAGTACAGATACAAATGAGCCGCGCAAACTCCAACTTACTCGCTCAAAAACCATTGTATTGGTTGATCCGGGACATTTCTGTTTTATTTTTTGACTAAAATGCTTTAGTTCATAAACAGTTGCTTTCACACTTGTACAAATCCATATGTAGTGTGAATCTATGCTTAAAAAATACTTGTATCACACTTTGTAAACAGAGGTGACGCAGCAATGGAGCCCAGTTATAGAACAAAAGCAAACAGGCAAGGTACTTTGTTGATTTTAATGAGTGACATGAATAAAAACTTCTTAATGTCAAACGCGAAAATTCCGGCTAATTGCGGGATTTCGTAGCTCGTACTTGCCTTTCGATTGGTTTGCTCGCAAATTGCTTGTGTAAGGCTTTAGTCACTAGTCTTGAAAATGATGTTTGGGGATTCTTCCAATCAGTACCCAGGAAAGAGAAGCCTGTCCTCTGATTGGTTTGAGTGTAAAGGCGCTCCTAAAGTGAAAAAATTCTATGATTCACGCACAAATCTACAGAACTAATAGATAGATGGATAGATGGATAAATAGATACTTTATTCATCCCCGCAGGGAAATTCACATAATAGTAAAAATATCTGCGATACAAAGAGGACGCCAAAGACTATGTGGCAAGGGAACATTGTACTTCAAAAGGTTACTTACAGAGTGGCTGTGTCAGTCAAGCTAATAATACTGATATTTTATAGAATATTTACTGTATAACTATTTTAACAGCTTGGGTACAATACTTTGGAGAAAAGCTGATTTTAAAATTAGTCCAATTTGACATCAAACCAGCATTGCAACTCTACTCTTATTGTTCAACTGGACAGTATGACAAAATGGGTAGTATATTGAAGGTAGCATGAGTAAATCAAAGCAAACCAGTTTAGAAAGCAATCAAATAGCAAAGGAAGAAAACCCAAAAGGCGAGTAAAACCAGACATCTGTAAATGACGACGGAATGCAGTTAATGTCATTCCTTAGTGCTGGTACAAGCCCGCCATCAGTGACGTGCTCGGGGTTCTCAAATAATTATGTGCCGAGCCAACATTTTGCTTGTGTGACGTTGTAATCTTTCAATGATTTTTCTGGTGTACTTGTGGTTTACGACAGCGACGCCAGTCTCTCCTTGTCAAAACCTTTTTGTGTGGACGAGCGTTGTTCCTGGCAGCCAGACTGGCCATACAAATTGAAAGGAAGCAGAATGCATGAGGACAGGTGCTTGGCTGGGTTGCGACTTACTCCCCCTTGCTCTTTAATTTTATGCTTGAAGCTGCAACCAGTGGTTTTAGTATCTGTATATATGAATGCAGTTCTCACTCTCCTTTAACTTGAAACAACTGCTATTATTTAACACTTTATTTTTTTCTCAACTGAAATCATACTTATACTCAGGCCTGGGAAGTAACGCAATACATGTAATGGCGTATATTTAGTAAAAATAAGGATTGTATAGGAGTATTACCATTTTATTTAACAAAGTACCATTTTATTTTTAAAAAGAAACGTTTTTGTGCCATGGCTTAAAGCTATGTCAGATAATGTGTACGAGGCACGATGTATAGTGTGCAAGAAATATATATATATATATTTTTTTTTTTTTCAATTTGGGGATTTTTGTCGACTTGGTCTTAAATTTGATATAAAGGCATTAAAAAAGTCTCTTACTTAACTTGCCTTAAGCTGCAGGAACCCTGTAATTTGATAATCTAATTATTAACCACCAAAGAGGCTCCATTAAAACTGTCTACAGTGAAACCTTGATTTTGCGGGGGTTTCATTCCAAACACATCCCATGATGTTGGACACCAATTATTTTTCATAATTATTCTACAATTGAATACTTAATTTTACATTGAAGCCAAAGAACAAACATTGTCACAGGCCCAAGCATTCATTCAACAATTAAAAGTACTGCATTCTGTACAATATGTACTCTCTAAGGAACTGTTTAGCCAATCCAAATGCAGAAAATTAATGAAGCAGCTAAACTGCATTATAGCGAGGAATTACTTTATTATGAAGTTTTAAACAGCACTCATAGAACTTAAGCATGGCAGATGTGTAAATTAAGAATAGTGACTGTATAAACGTCTCCGGTCAGCAAGAGAGCTCCTACAATTAATATTAAGTACCAGTACTCTAAAAAAAACATCTAAGGATGGTCTGTTGAAGTGATAAACAGCAAGGACCGCTGCACAAAGCTTTTGCTATTACAGCCAAGACTGTGTGTGAGGATAAGGATGAGGATGCAGGAGCCACAGGTCAATCCTTTTCAGTGTAGCTATTGGGACTCTGGAGACTTTTATTTTAAATCCTAAGGGACAAAAACCTCTGCGGAAAAAAAGATCTTGAAATAAAATAGAAAACAAACTTCGAGAACATTTACTTGACAGAATGACAACAGTAGATAAAGGAATGAATGGTATCTCCTTAAAGCCTGTGTTTGTGTACATTTGAGGAAAAATACTTTGCAAGTTTCTGAACTTTCCTTTCCATCTACAATATATCAGCTAGCATCAAATAATTATATATTTTTGTGCATACCGCGCACTTGGGTATAATGCTCGTCCATATTTTTTAATTAAAAATCGGTATAAAGTTCAGTTTAACTTTTTCTCACCTTGAACTTAACGTTGTAAAATGACAACATTTGTTATAATATTTTTGGCGATGATTAAAAATACTTTTTGACAATTTAAACTAAGAACGTGATTCATTATCAGCTACACCAAAGAGTTTTTCTCTCGTCGTGCTTTTTTTGTGTTTATGTCTTTCTGGACAACTCTCTGTTCTCTCCATTTGCTAACATTTGTCTCTGGTATTTACTAAAACAAATGTAATAATGTGGTCAAAGTGAATGCCTTTTCATATGTCATCTATATCAATGGAGGTCTAGTGGTTAGGATTTGGCATTCGTCCTGCCACAAGGTTTCAATTCGCGTTGCATCCAATGTTTTGTGATTTTGGTCAGCAATATTTTTGACTAATCAAACTTTGCACAAAAATGATACAGTAAAATCGTGTTATAACATGCACCTAAGAGTTGTTTATAGGTAAGAAAAAGTGTGTGTTATACTGGATAAATACGGTAACTGTATTAAGCTTTTTGCTCTCTCTCTCTCTCTTTTTTTTTTACACACAGTCACCCAATTTATTCTAGCATTTTTGTTACATCGGTAACACTAGTTTGGCTATTTTCTCTTGCCATGAAGCTGATAATAAATTATTTTAAAATTTAACTTAATACCTTGTCCGTACAGTCAACACATTCTGTATTATTGATGGTAATGTATGGCAGCGAAAGGTCTTTGAGAGAAGGATACATTACCCACGTGGTAAGGATCAACATGCTGAACATTTTAACATGTGACCATTAACATAAAAGCAAAAGGGTAGCCGAGTTCCCTTGGTTATATTAAGACCGAGCAAGAGGAACCTTTCAGTGGTTGTGCCATAGCTGAAATCTGACCTTTGAGGAGAAATACATCCAGACCTGGTTGGCATACAGCACTGGCTTGTCTGGCAAAGAGGGATCCTTCTTTTTTGTCTGGAACAAAATATAAAATGTATGTTAACCATGTGTTTGCATTCTGTAGTTAATATTAAAGTCATCTGATCATTAATATCATTAATATTTGGGTTCTTAGAAGACTAATTTGTCACCAGGTACGCCATGTGATTGGTTAGTGAATGGTTAAGATTATATATAACGAACACTTGCTCTCACATAACAGCATACTCTCACACATGCACAGCTATACTCTTATACAGTCAGTCATACCTTTGCAAAAACGCTACTATAGTCTCTCACACATTCTACCCCATCATACGCACCCTACTGTACTCTCACTGTACCCTGACAAACACACTACTATACTCTTACACTCACATACACGCGCACTACTATAGACCCAACACACACAATTATACTCTTTCACACACCATCTCACACTTTTTTTCAGTACTTTTGGAAACCAAGGCGATGCACACTGATCTGTGTGAATATTTTGTACAGTGACATGTATTGTGATGCTAAAAACAATACTTTAATTGGCAAGATAGAACATAAACCAGCATCTGGATGAATTGGAAACATCTTGTCACCATGCCAACGGTCGCTTTTCTCCCTGTGACCTTAGCAGAACATGAGCACATTGCATGAATGACAATTACAGGAAAGGCCATTTGAAATGGAAAATACCTCTGGGTGACCTAAAACATAATCGTGTGAATTAATTTTAAGCATACAAATATTTTAGAAAGGGGATTATCCCTTTGGAATTTTATGTGACCATATTAAGTACATTAGGCTACAACTCCTTCACAGTGGATCATTACAAGGGTTACAGGTTAATGTAAAGACTTTTTTTGTATTAAAAGGGGTGAGGGGAATCTGATTAATAAAATATAAACTTATTTTGGTTTAATAACACTTTAGGTTATTTGATTCCCATTGATAAATACTACATTCGTAGGGGGGTAGTTTGCACTTGAAATAATATTATTCCCGACATAATTGTATAGTCAGTTGGGAACATTTTGACTCAAAGAGCCAGGAAACTAAAATATTGAGATTTCTTTCGGTGAGACCCACACCATATGTTTTAAGACAAAATCAAGCCGTCAAACCTAATCTTCAGACAAAATATAATTCAGTGTGACTATCTAGCTATCTAGATACACCAAAACCATATCCCCTAGTGGGAGGTGGCAAGTCAATAACCCAGTCACATTCACCAAACATTCATTCCCCTTCGCTCTTCCCAACCTAACACCGAAAATTGAGCCCACTGCTTAACATTGGGTGAGTTGCTGTGCTATGCAACTCTTCATCTGGATAGAAGCCCGAGAGCATATAGTTGGTTTACCCCCTCTGCATCATATGCATTGATATCAGTCATTCTTTACAATCCTTTCCATTCACATCTATCCTTTTCACACACTCTTGCAACCAACTTCAAGTCCAGAGCATGTTTCATCCCATCCATCTAACCATGTTTGCGCCTTCATCTAATTCTATTTCTCACTACTACTGCGCTACATGCTCTTTTAACCAAACAGCCTTCAACTATTTTTTCCATGTGTCCTAACCATCTCAGAAAATTGTAATAAACCCTCGCAGCAAGCTCTCACCACACTAGTTCTTCGCCGTATTTCCTGATTTATTGACCTGTCTAGTTGTGTCACTCCACACTTACTACGCAAACATCTCATTTCAAAGACATTTCACCTATTATGGTCATTTACTCTAAAACGCCATGCATCTGAGCCATATATCACTGTTGTTACCACTGCACCTTCATACAATCCTTTAATTCCATTTGCAGATCTCTACATTTGAACAATCCGTTCAGCACAACCATTGCCATGCACCCTTCACCCACCCGCTGCTGCCACATATGAACCCAAATGCTTAAAAAGTATACCTCCTGCAAGTTTACACCACTCAACAAAATCTCCTATCCAATTAGCTACAACACCCGCCAACACCACACTACCTCACTCTTGTCTGCATTCACCCTAAGCTTCCTTCTCTTACACACTATCAAACTCCACTAACAAATTACTCAGCACCAAAGCAGTGACATTTGATGATTTCATAAAATTGAATTATATATAAAAAGATATCACACCTAAAATGTATCTCCCTCCCAAAGTCAAGAAGTCATTTTTGTCGTGAGTAATGGCTTCAAAACAAGATGCAAGCAGAGTACATTCCTAAAATGTCACAAAATAGGCAAATGAGAAGGATACGGATATATTTACCTTGAGCTATGTATCGTGTGTTCAGTTCTAACCTTGGGAATGGAGTGAATTGTCCTTCTTTTGGTTTCTCATCTCATCTCATTAGCCGTACCGCTTATCTCATTAGGGTCGCGGGGGGGCTGGAGCCCATCCCAGCCATCTTCGGGCAGTGGGCAGGGGACACCCTGAACTGGTTGCCAGCCAATCGCAGGGCACACGGGGACAGACAACTCATTCGCTCATTCACACCTAGGGACAATTAGGACGGTTTTATAGATGAAAATCATCCATCCATCCATTATCTGCACCGCTTATCCCAGTAGGGTCGCGGGGTGCTGGAGCCCATCCCAGCAGTCTTCGGGCAGTGGGCAGGTGAACTGGTTGCCAGCCAGTCGCAGGGCACACAGAGACAGACAACTCACTCGCTCATTCACACCTAGGGACAATTTGGACCGGCCAATTGACCTGACCTGCATGTTTTTTGAAATGTAGGAGAAAACCGGAGTGGCCGGAGGAAACCTACGCAAGCACGGAAAAAACATGCAAACGGCGCTGCCGTACTGCCCTAGATGATAAACAACATCTTTAAAATCCACAAATGTTGACCTTAAAAGTCCTCATGAGCAGATTTTATTTTGGTACATAGCTGTACATGACAATAAGTCAGCAGCTTATGTCAAGTAAATGTCAGAGCTCATATCAGCCTAACAGCTACACGACTCTGCAAGTCAACAGTGTCAATGAGCAGCTGTACCCGTCAACCTGCCGGGAAAGCAACCCCTCACCTCGCTTTTAATTCCCTCACTGCTCCTACTACACTTTCGCCATCTTCCTCTCCTGTTCAACAGAAAACTGCCTTCTTACATTCCTGCAGAAGTTAAAATATAATAATTCCAGGTGGTTGAGGAGAAAGATTATATAGTAATCCCGAGTTATCGCAGTTAATGGTGACCAGAACCCCCCGTGAAAAATAAAAATCCGCAAAGTAGCATCGCAAAATGATAAAAGCCACCCAAGACTCAAACTTACTTCGAGATGATGTCCTGACCGACTGAGAGTATACGACTGAAACAAAGTAACGACGATTTATCTACAAATAAAAACATATTTGCAACTGAGTGAATGGTCTTTTTTGTCATTATACAAAAGAACCACAAAATTGGAGGGTTTCTCCTTTTAGGGTAAGAAAAGATTTAGAGAGACTTGGGCTAGCTGCATGCTAGCTTTGGCTATCTGAGTTGAGCCAGGCCTCCACAATCATTGAAATACAACCGTCCCAAATGTACCAGGTTCCCATGAGTTGTAGCCCCAGGTAATGGATACAGCGTTGGTGAGATAAAGGTTCCACAGGGGTACCTTGTGAGGGTCCTTATGTAGCTTAGCCGTAGCCTAGCTATTGCCTTTTCTCCGACAACGCCTCAATCCCTTCCTGGAAATGATAATCCACAAAGCACCCGCTGGTGATCACCATTTCTCTGCACTCTCCTGGCTTTCCTCAGAGACAGATTTAATTGATGCATTTCTTTTCAATGTAACGAGCCGCGAAAAGCATCTTTCGCCGTGCTTTCAAGTTTGTTTTGCTGGACACATTGACTTGTGCGCCCGCCCTGCTGACATACACCAGCTTGACACAGTCACGAGCACACCCACACATAAGACCTGCCCCTCGTGAAAGCATTTATTGTGTGCTATCTGCTGAGGAACACAATGCGAGATACCTTGATATCAATGGCTACAGACAATTCAATTCAAAGTCCACGAAGCAGCAAAGCGACGATAACCGAAGCACAATGAATGACATTGTGTTTCCTTTATTTTATTCCAAAATCTCATGCTTAATTGACAATTTGGATTTGTTATTCTGGTCATTTTAGACCTCTCAGAAAGAGTAATACATTTCCCAGTTTTCAATGAGAATCCAAGAGGACTTCAGAGGACACTGGCGCCTGAATTTAAGGTGACACATCCAATTCAATTTCAAAACGCCACTCTTACTGAAGATGGCAAGAAGACTGAAAAATACCACGCGGGTTGAAGGTTAATCCGCTGCATCTTGCCACGGGGAAAGAAAAAGGTGACATACTGTATCTGCCAACCTACGCTCCTTTGGAATCATCCTGGAAAAGACAGATGGCTGAAATGGAAGCAATTTGATGGCCCGACTGAGTGATGTACTCGTACACAACATACACGGGAACCTTTTCATGACTTGTCTGACGAATCCTTAAAGCCTGCATTCATTCCTCTGAGGGAACTAATGTTCCAGATTAAAATGCACAAAATGGCAAATTTTGGAACTAATATTATAATTCAAATGCACAAAACAGTAATGTTTACCACGGATACCTTGTAACTGATCAATTCCAGGTTTTGTACACCTTTTTCATGGCCAAATTCAATGACTTTCAAAGCGACTGTTCCCATTTCTTGAGTAACAATAAAAGAAATGAATCATGTATTTTGCAGACCCATAAATATATCTAATTTACATGTGCAATACAATGGAGTTTGAATGTTCTGCCCGTGCTTGCGTGGGTTTCCTTCGGCCACTCCGGTTTCCTCCCACATTCTAAAAACATGCATGTTAGGTTGATTGACCGGTGCAAATTGTCCCTAGGTGTGAATGAGTGAGCGAACGAATCGTTTGTCCCTGTGTGCCCTGCGACTGGCTGGCAACCAGTTCAGGGTGTCCCCTGCCCACTGCCTGAAGATAGCTAGGATGGGCTCCAGCTCCCCCTCGACCCTACTGAGGATAAGTGGTGCAGATAATGGATGGATGGATGGATGCTACTAGCATTACACATTACACTATTTTTACAATATTTTGACCTCTTTATAATGGTGAATGCTGCCTGTTGACTCAACATAAAATTTAATAGAAAAAGTGACTAAGACCAGAGGTGTCCAAACTTTTCAGAAAACGGACCATATTTGGTAAGCTGAAAATATGTGAGGGCCGATTATTCTGTCTGGCTTTCTTTCATCGATTTACTCACCATGAAAGGTTTAAAATGTTTGGCGATCAGTGTCGCCGCCTCGTAGCTCGCCTTTGTAGCATTTTCATTTGTCACGTAGGTTCTCATGTCAAAGCAATGCAGTGCCGTTAAAACAGCTTCCAGTCGCTTCAACTTTTTACAGCGTTTGTTTCCAAGTTAGCTTTTTGTAGTAAGCATATTTTGTCTGGCAGTTCATCTTGATATCATATTCTTTGAAAACAGCCACACTCTCTTGGCAAATTGGGCAGTCGAGTTCAGATTTCTCTTAAAAAAAAATAACCCCAATTCCACTTGTCCTTAAAGCAGCAGCCTTCAAGTCAAGTCATTTTTATTTGTATAGCCCTTAATCACAAAGAATCTTAAAGGGCTTCACAGGTTATTATACAGACTATTTTTTCAGACTATTATTACACAATCCCCTGATCAACTTTCCTTTTTTGGGGTGGGCTAAAATTCTCACAGACAGCCAAGTACAAGGTGGCCTCAGGGCTACTGCCGTCATCTATTGAAATGGGGATTTTTTTTTTGTACAAATTTATTATAAACTGCAGTCAACATTACTGGTGGGCCACATATTATTAATTATATGACAGAGGCCTCGGGCCAGTAAAAACTTGATTGCAGCCCGTAATTGGCCCCCTGGCCGGACTTTGGACATTTTCTGAATGCTACTTGTTAGCCTAGCGAACGAGTTAGCATAGTTAGCTAGTAGCATAGCAGTGTGTTTTGTTTTCAAATATTTAAATACATGTACGCTGCCTGTTAACCTTGCAAAAGTGATAGATTCATGAGTTACAACCATAAATTTTAGCATTTTATCAATAAAAAAAACTTACATACAAGTCTTTAGAATGCAGAATGCTACCTGTTAGCCTAACAAAACAGCACGTTTGGCTAATGGCATTACCATTTTATATTTGAAAGTAGAAACATTCTTTATCAAAACAACATGAATATTATCTTACCGAATAAATAGTGGAATTCCCTTTTTTTATTTTGTATTTCGTTAGCATGAGCAGGACAAGGCAGAAACCACAGTGACATAGTTCCATAACAGGCACAGGTGCAAGTAAATGAACCTGAGGAGAATCGAAACATTTAAATGGAAATTGTAAATTTGTATAATTTGGGAAACATTTTAAAAATGAGATTATTTTGGAGGAAATAGCGTTTACCTGAATTCTCCGTTTCATATATTTTTTAAAAGATTTTTAAACGTGTCTGCTGTTGTTCCGACCCACTCACTGTGTAATTGAAATACATCTCCATGATCATCAATGTATTTTATATTTTGTCAAAACAATAAAATAATCTATATCATGTTATATTTTAGCATGAACAGTACCTGAATATATTTCAATGGTTTGTCTTTATCTAAATGTACAGTATCTGCTTTCGTTGTAACCCACTCACGACTTTGTAATCGAAATAAAATGACACCATTAAATACTTTTTATAATTGATATTTTATCAGAGCCTAGATACATATCTTTATTTTTCTAAGGCAAAAGAAAAAAAAATCGATGGTCTCCACAACCACCAAGCACCGCCGCCTACTTGACATGACAGCCGCCCAGTGAGCACGCAACGTCGGCTTGGACGCGCTCACTCCCCCAGTTGAAGCACGTGTGGGAGGAGGAGGAAGAAGTTTCCCCCCCTCCCCAAAAGGCACGCTCCCTCTAAGACGCGAAGAAGGGGGGAAAAGACGATGCCTGGCGACCCTCGTTCATATTCGCACCGCGGACGCTGGATTTGCTGATTTTCTGGCGTTTTTTTTCTCACTTAAGTTCTTCGACGTGGCTACGGAGAAATTTTCGAACCGGAGGATGCTCCCACAGGTCATCCGGATCTTTTACGTCTTGTCCTTTTGCTTTTTCCAGGGAGGCTTTATCAGGTAAGGAATCTGCCATCTACAACTTTTTCTCTCCTTTTTTTTAAAGGGATAGTGTGTAAATTTTGATTACTATATGTGTTGTATTGTATAGAGCAACTGAAAAACGAGAGCTAACGAGCACAAGGAAGAACACAAACTACAGGGACTCAAAGTGACAATTTTTCTTTTATTTTTTTTTGGCCCAGTCTTTTGTGACCAAAAAAAGAAGGAAAAAATACAGAACCGCAGAAAGAAGAAACAAATCAGAAGAAAGTCGAAAAAAATAAGTAAACAAATAAATAAAGTGAGAGGAAATGAAAGTCAAGTCATTTTTATTTGTATAGCCCTTAATCACAAAGAGTCTAAAAGGGCTGCACAGGTTATTACACAGACTATTTTTCAGACTATTATTACATCATCCCCTGATCTGGAACCAACATGAGGGCAAGGAAAAACTCTAAAACCTCAACATGAGGAAAATGAAGAAACCTTGAGAAGGGACCGCACATGTAGCATTTCTTTCTTTCAGGATTACCAGACAGCAAAGGATGTTGCAATCACAAATAATAGAGATATTGTCCACGAAAAGTATACGTTATTCATATGCTATAGAGTAGAAGTGTGTTTTAAGCTTAGGTTTTAACATTCCCACTGAGGTTGGAGAAGACAAAATAAAATAAATCAAAGACAAAGGAATTAAAGAAAAAGGAAGGGAAAAAAAGGTGTAAAATAGAAGCCAACACAAGGGGGAAAGGAGGGGGAAAGAGACAAAAAAGAATCCCTAAGAGGAAATAAAGGAAAAACGAGAAAAAAAAGAACAAAGGGAGAACAGAGAAGGGGAAAAAAGAGAGAAAAAAATGGGGTTTGGGGGTACCTGTAGCTGTAAAGAATGGAGCCTTATTTTACCACTAGGAGTCTCTAAATAATACACACTGTCCCTTTAAATGTCTCCCTACGATAATAGTTTACTATAGCATACTCTTTTTATTTTGTGCAACTTGTTTTCATTCCCTTTGTCAGTCGAATCAAGAATCACAATACATTGCTGGTCCAAATTATGTTTTTAGGATTTATTTGAATGAATGAATGAATGAATGAATGAAAACTTTATTCAAACATCAAAAAATAAAAACGGAACAAAAACAATAACGCAACAACAAAATAACGTTATATATTATGTTGGAAAAGGGGTAGTAAGAAGCAAATGCTTAAAGAGACAATGTGTATCAAAAGGTGAGAGGAAAGGAAAGACAAAATAAAACAAATCAAAGAGCAAGGAAGAAAAAAACAAGAAAAAAAGGTGTAAAAACAGAAGCCAACATAAGAGGAAAAAAGGGGGGATAGAGCCAAAAAAAGAATGGATAAGAGGAAAGAAAAGAAAAAGAAGAAAAACAAAACAAGAAAAGATAAACAAAGGAAGAACAAAAAAGGAAAAAAAGAGAAAAAAATCTGGTTTTGAGGGTACCGGTAGCTGTAAAGAATGGAGCCTTATTTTACCACTAGGAGGCTCTAAATAATTCACACTGTCCCTTTAAATGTCTCTCTACGATAAAACTTTATTGTAATATACTATTTTTATTTTGCGCAACTTGTTTTCATTCCCTTTGTCAGTTTATCAAGAATCACAATACATTGCTGGTCCAATTCATATTTAAAGGGACAATGTGTATCATTTAGCATCCTGGTGGCAAAAAAATCCTTATTCCATGAAGAAAAATCAATGTTTATTTGAATAATAACCAAAAATACATGAACCATCATTTATAAGCGTGTACATTTTAGAATAAGCTACTAATATGTTGAGAAATATGCATTTATTTTACAATGCATGAGCCTTACTTAGAGGGAATCAACATACCGGTTAATTGCTTGCCAATTTTTCCCCGAAAAACCAAAAACTTTGCAAAAGGCAATGCAAAAACATGAGAAGAAAATGGTGCTTTTCCGTCACCTTGTGTCACTGTAGTTTGGAATCTTCCTTGTGCTTTTTAGCACTTGCTTTAAGTTGCAGTACAAAAACTGTGATATTTAGTGGTCAAATAATACACACTGTCTCTTTAAATAAATGGGGGTGGGACTTGATGTGTATGTTTTCCTCATACCCTCTAAAATTCTTCTTTTCAATGTTATTTGTACCAAAAATTGTAAACCCACTTGTGGCCACCAGTTAACATTCTCTTTGTCAGTGTGCAGTTTGCAATTAAATCAAGTGATAATGCATTTCTTATCCAATTTGTATTTAAAGACATTCCTTTGGTACTTTAAGTATGATTAGCATAATTGTCTCCTACCCACAAACGTCCCGGTTTCACATTTTATCTTAAAAAACTATACATCACTCAGATGTGGAGCACGTTTTCCTGTTGTGGTGATTGTGTTCTCCCTCGTAACAATCTCCAGGTTGTTATTTATGACTCCCAAATACTTCGAAGGTGTGAATGAATTCTTGTTTCGCTATTTTTGACTTGTGATTGGCCCACGACCAGTCCAGAATGGGATAAACCGAATCTCTTCTATGACCTTATAATTAGGACACGGCATATTAAAAAAAGCTCAATGGAAATACTCATAGATAGATAGATACTTTATTCATTCCCGTAGGGAAATTCACACTTCCAGCAGTATCTTTGTGTTGAAAAATAAAATAAGAAAATAAAAGATATAGAATACAAAAATACCCAATATAACGTGTTGATATAGAGTATTTAAATAGTGCTACGGAAGGTACACACTGTAATAAAAATCGGGTAATATGCAAATGTGGGAGTGGGGTTTAATGTGGGCTATTACTCCCTCGGGTGGAGTTCAAGAGCCTCATGGCATGGGGAAGAAATTATCTCCTCAGTCTGTCTCTCATGGAGCTACTTGTGGAATTCTGACTTGAGCTTGATGTACCAGCATTACTAATAATTACGGATATTTAGTTTTAGAGAATCAGATTAGAAAAGTAATTTTGCAGATATTCTGATTATATCAAGCTATGTAATCTCAGACAAGAATTAGATTATGGTCTTTGTCTAATTGTGAGTTTTTCAATTTCAAAGGTTGGGCTAGCGGCTAGCCCTTATATTTTCTAATTCATTGTTCAACTGTTCGCCTTTGAAAAATCCAGTTGCTTGTGAAAAATTGAATATTATGCCGCAAAGCACCGTGGGACTTGTAGTACAGAGAGGAATGATACACCAAACTTCGGCTTCACGGATCCCTTAATCACCTGGGTCGTAGGGGCAACACTTCCTGTGGTGTGTCCTGGGCAAGTAGAGGCTGGTGGTGCCCAACCCTCTCCAGGCCGTTTTGTGAGTAGGGGTTTGCTCCCCTAATGGTGGAACAGCCTCCTAATCTGACTCAGATAGAACACCTTCATCATCTGGACACCATTTTTTTTTTTTTTTTTAAATTTTTTTTTTTTTTTTTTTTTTTTTTAAGTATAGCATCATCCCATTCTTCAGAGATGAGCCCAATCTCAGCGTAAACAGGCAGCGCCATGTGACTATCAGGACCAGGACGGTTGCAGGACCCAACAGCGTTACGTTTCTCAGAAGTTTTATTAAAGGAAACAGGAAGGGCTGCGCACACGATCCGGCGTTTGCTAGGCGCAGGAAGCAAGTCGCTCTCATACTCAGTTTGTGATCCAAACACGGAAGTGGATCTTCTGTAGCGAGCAATGGCGGTGTCAAGGACTGACAAACAGGTCGATATCCGGGAGAGGAGAGCAAAAACGTGGTCGGGGTTAGAAACGGGTCGTAAGCCGGGGCGGGAGAGCAGATGTGGTCGGGATCAAAAATGGGTCGTAAGTCAGGACGGGAGAGCAGACGTGGTCAGAATCAAAACGGGTTGTAGCCGGAGACAGACAGAAACGGGACAGGTGGGAGTCAGGGTCAAAAAAGGCTTGCCCAGTATACACTGAGGTTCACAGACGGACTGACAAGAGGGGACAGATAGGAGTGAGTTTAAATAGGGACAGGGAGCCAATCAGAGTCCGAAGTAGTTGGCGACAAAGGAGCGGGCACAGGTGATTCACATCGGTAATCATGACAGTGACAATACTAATTCTAGATCCTAAATCACTGAGGAAAAACCTTTAGTAATCACATTGTCATTGAATGACTTGTGGCTTTCATATTCGCTAATAAAACCCTGTTGTGTATTGATTAAGTTCCCCGGCAAATTTATTTTTTATTCCCAGCATAAAATGCCACAGTTGTATCCATCTATATACCGGATGTCACAGTCGTATTCATCCATATATATTGTCAGTATATGCTTTTGGCTAGCCACATTCGAGTGCACCTTGTTAACACACGGGATGCAGCAATGGAGCTTACTTTTGAAGCAAACAAGCACTGTACTTCATTGCATTTGGTCCAATACATGAATGAAATCCCCCTTTAATGATGTTGCTCCTACTTTGCCTTTGTAATCAGAATACTCACAAAAGCTATGTATTCAGGGTTATTCGTTTGTATCTTATCATGTAAAGAATTCAGATTGCTCTAGAAAGCCAATCTTCTGTTTTTAATAGGATTGTTGTCTTCATGTAAAGATACTCAGTGTTTTGGTAAGTCATACCTGTCAACCTGTACGGTTTTGCCGTACAAAGTACGTTCATTATGCATTTTAAGACGTGTACGACGTACGAGAAAATCTGTACGGAAAAACGCAAATTTGTCAATTATGGGTACCATCCGGTATACACCGACTATCACGAAACGGCAAATCAATCAAGTCAAACGAGTTAGCCGCAGAAGCCTCTATCTCAGTATAGTTTTTTTCGTTGCAAACGAAGCGAGCGGTTTGATGTAGTGAAAGGAAGACCGTCTCTTTTTAGAGAACCGGCAATTTCAGCTCAACTCATTAAAGAGAGCCAGCTCTCGAACGGCTCACTTGCTTTAATGCATTATATTACGAATTATTAAGTTGTATAAAGAAGTTAAGAAAAAGAAGTATAAAATGTAATGAAAAAAGACAGGTTTGTGGTTATCCCTTTAATCAGTATATTACCAACAATAATTTAATGCAGAAAATGAATTCATAATTTGAATGAGAAAATGTATTATACTACTTAATTATATTTGCATGTATTTTTTTCCTTCTACAGTGAACGTCCAACCTACTTAATTTTTTTAATTTTCTTTAGTAATAAACCTCATTCATGTTGAGCAACTCGGTATCTCACAACAAAATGTTAAGTAACAATATATATGATATGACAAAACACATGTACAATATAACATGTTAAACTACATAAATAAACACGTTTGAAAAAAAAAATATGGTGTAAGATTATTTTGTATTTTGTAAGGGAAAATACGACAGTTTGTAAGGGCATGGAGCCCTGGAGCTTGACGGGTATGTAAAAGTACAAGAGGATTATTTAGAACAGGGTTTTTCAACCGGTGGGTCGTGACCCAAAAGTGGGTTGTGGGCCTTTGCCCTAGAAAAATAATGCTAAGAAAACAAAAAAAAAAACCTGATGGTCAATTACAGTCATTAACAATAGATGGCAATAATGCTTTGCAGATGCACGGTTACACCCGTTATTTCACACCACAGAATAAGACTGTTGAAATGTGTGGCCATGTTGAGCATGGCCAAACGCAGGTACAACTGGAAATATGAGCTAAGGATTTCATTATCTTGAAGATTATCACTCAAAATGAAGCAAATTGAGCATTTCCTGTAATATCGTTACTTGAAAATACTGCTTTTATGGTCAGTTTTTACTGGTTTACACATGGCAGATAAATTGGATAAACGGTCACTCATTAGCATTAGACATTCCCACCTCATTAAAAATAGGCCAACATGCACTAAACCAATGCCTTCCCAACCTTAGTCTCCAAACTCAGATTTGCATTGAAGCACTTGCCCTATTTCATGCCCTGCCAAGCTCTTCAGGTAAGAGCGGAAAAGGAATTAGGAGTCACATAATCTCACCGAGGAACAGCGAAGTACGGGCCACAGGGGGTCGAAGAGGAGGAATTGGGCCCACTTAGCCCAAGAGAGAAGTTAGGTTCAGTTTTTATAGTATAACTGAAAATAAGTTATTTAATTACTGTTATTCGTTATTGCATTTTTAAAGTAATTCCCAGGGAAGGTGTATTGCAAAATAATTTTATAAAATAATAAAGGCCATAATTCAGAACATATATACCCTAAATTATCTGCTTATGTTTGCCCCATTTATTTCCCATTGGTTTGTTGTTCCTGTATAATCCACGCTCCCTCCCCATGTGTTGCGCTACTGGTGACACGCAGCCAAACTTTTGCATTTAAGCTTACCCCATTTTATAGTTATCTAACATGTGAATTCATATGGTAGGGCGAATATCATTTGGGAGAAATTATTTACTCTGTATGGGCACATGTCTACCCCACTTTGTCAACCTGATTAGCAGTGTGAGGCTGGCGGACTAAGACTTCATTAATGTATTCTGAGCTAGGGAGGGAACAGGTACCGATTAGAGCGCGTTGAAATTCCTGCTTCAATACACCTATACTTGCCATACGGGGTCGCCAATACACTTCAATCTCTGGATACAGAAAGCAAGACTAATAAGTGGGGCCTCCCTCGATGTGTGGACAAAGATCAGATCAAAGCCACTCCTAACATCTAATGGTGATTCATCATACTTAAATCATTCCCAGAGGCTTGATACTTACTAGAGGTTAGGTCAAGCAGCATTCGGGCATAATATCTCATTCATTATTTTTCCGTGGAGGATCTGCACAGCATACAGACTGTTAGGATTAGGATTAATTATTTGGATAACTATTTTTTTACTTCTACTTGAGTAAGATTATTCTGAAATAATAGTACTTTTACTTTAGTAAAACACTTGATTAGAGAGACCGGATCCCTAAATCAAGTCATCGGTCGGGTCCGGGCTGGTTTGGGGTTTTAGATCCGCGGGACAGGTCAGGCTGGATTTATTAAGCCCGATCTTGCCTCTAATACCTACGAATGAGCTTTGCCAAACCCTTTATAATCCATCCATCCATCCATTATCCGTACCGCTTATCCTCAGTAGGGTCGCGGGGGAGCTGGAGCCCATCCCAGCTATCTTCGGGCAGTGGGCAGGGGAACCCCTGAACTGGTTGCCAGCCAGTCGCAGGGCACACAGGGACACACAATTCGCTCGCTCATTCACACCTAGGGACAATTCGGACCGGCCAATTCACCTGACATGCATGTTTTTGGAACGTGGGAGGAAACTGGAGTGCCTGGAGGAAACTCACGCAAGCACGGGGAGAACATGCAAACTCCACACAGGAGGTTCGATCTCATGGCCTTAGAACTGCGCCACCGTGCTGCCCACACTTTATAATCATTTCTTTAAAAAAAAAAAAACATATTTTTCTGTTTTGGCAATCAGGGACAATGCCTCTGAAAACATATTTGTACATTAGGGTACTGAATAAGTTAATAAGTAGCAGAGTGATGCACCATGTTGTGACCACGTTGGTTGCAATTTTTATCAAAAACTTGTCACATTACTCATTACAGCGAAAAGTAATCGCGTTTCAGGAACCCGTTACTTTGTTACTCCCTTCACTGCTCAGGTGACTGCATCTCCTCTGAGAAATTAGAAGCCCGACCCGCATAGGGGTGAGGTACGGAACACTCGCAGAATCTGATCCAGCGGAAGGCAGCAGAATGGTATGTGAGAGGAAAATGTAAGTGGAGAAATGCAGGCACGGTGTTACTTTTAGCCAGGAGGGCACTTGGAGAAAAGGTTTGAAAAGGAAATAAAACACAAATTGAAGAGTGGAAATGACATACATTTTTGGGAAGAGAGTCATATGGACTGATTGATAAACTGTGGATGAGATTGTCGCTGACAAGATGGAATGAGAATGTGGAATGAAGCGCGTGATATGAAGTTGGTATCCATGGCACTATGTCTGCTTTGAAGAAACTCATTGAACCAGTTGGATGATCACTAAAGGAATGTAACTTGTTGCGCCTTACTGGGATGGATTAAGTTTAATGAGTACAATAGTGGTTACGCACAACTAAGTAATGCCGTTTTTATTCTTGTCAATGGGGTCATCATTAATTGATTTTTGGAAAAAAAAATTAATATTTAAGTGCGAAAAAAATAAAATTAATTTTTTTGCGGCAAGGCCAATTAATGGGTATTTATTGGATTTCTAGCCATTAATTGGTAATTTAATGGTATACTAGCCGTGTCAATATGGTCGAACAAACTGGTCCCTTTAATCTTTACTTTTAGTACAAAAAATATCTTCTGAGTTATTGGTGATCACATCAGCTACCGTCATGTTGGGGCTTGTTTTATAATTATAATTTGTCGATTCCTCCTAAGTTAATATGCGAATTGTCGGAACACTAACTGAGGTTAGATGAACAGTGAATGATAGAACATTCACGCCAACATTATCATGCGCAGTAAGACACCTTAGTAATAAGAGGTTTTGCTATTTATTACACATTCATTTATGAACAAAAATGTGTACAACATAGAAACATCGGAGATAGTGAAAATGTTAGAGATTTTCATTAGATGAAACGATGTGGGAAACAAATTCGCTGTCCCAGAAGCGGTTGTTAGAAAACAAAAAAAGTTGGGCTTCTAGGCAATTTGTTGACAAGTTGTACCGTTCATCCGCATAGGCACGTCCGGCAGCACTGAAAAAGCGTTCTACTATGTTGGAAGTTGGCAGTATCAGATTCAGATTCAGATCTACTTTATTGTCATTCTAGTACACGTGTATACAGAACGAAATGTCGATGCATCTGACCCCCACAGTTTCCTTGAATGTACAGATATAAATAATGTTGTATTGTATTTTGGCTACGTGTAGTATTTTACCATAGTGCCGATAGTGCAAGAAGAGTAGCTAACCAGATGTGCAATATGGGCAGTCAGGTTAACAAGTCAGGTACACAGTAACATTAACACTGTAACAATAACGCTGTAATTACAATAGTGCAGAGAGCAATGTGCAAGGAGTGGCAAGCTATAAAAAAAACTGCCAGTAGTGCAAAAGTCAGATTAGCAGCCGTTTAGATTTAAGTTAACTATATGTTAGATTGACCATTTAACAGTCTAATGGCCAGGGGGACTAGACTATTGCGGAGCCTGGTGGTCCTGCACCGCACACTGCAGTACCTCTTCCCAGAGGCTAGCAGAGTGAACAGTCCATGATGGGGGTGAGAGGGGTCCCCGGTAATGTTTTTTGCATGGGATAGGCAGTGCTTCTGGCCAATGTCCTGAATGGAGGGAAGTGTAGTCCCGATTATTTTCTCTGCTGTCCTCGTTACCCTCCTCACACTACCCCAGTCGGTAGCGCTGCAGCCTCCACACCACACAGAGATACAGCTGGTCAGGATACTCTCTATGGTGCCCCTGTAGAATGTAATGAGGGAGGGTGGGGGCAGGTGGGCTCTCCTCATAAATGTTGTATCGATAAATTGATCAAAGGTGGGCAGCATCATGTTCAGTCGGCGCCGTTCTATCAAATTTTGGCCGAAGGCCATATCCGATGACTCATCTATTGGACTTTCATCGACCGGTGCAGTTTCGGTGACTTTGAGAGCCTCCACTGCTTGACGCTCTTTTGCCGTAAGTTGACCATGTTTTTGGTTTTGAATTTTCACAATAGCCCTCTCAAACATAGGCGCTTGAACGATTTTGGCGTCGGGGCTGAGGTGATGGGCCATGGCAGGATGGGACGACATTGCAACATCAAAGAGGTACCTCGCCTCTGCGACTGTCAGATCTTCTTGCTGCAAAGTAAGCGTCAAAGAATCCAACTTGGCCAAATCACCGTTGAGTTGAGTGAGTTTATGAACATCCGCTGCGTTGAGAAGTAAATCCATCACCCTTGGGTCGGTGGTGAAAACTTCTTTTGCAAGAATTTTCTGCAGCTCGAAGAACCTGCGCACCATCTTTGCCGTGCTTGACCACCGTGTCTCATTTCTCGTCAACGGTCGAAGGTCTGTGTACTCATCCAGTAGTGCACTAAGCGTGCTGTATCTCAGGCGAGCCATCAAGGAGTTCAACTTACAGAGTACCTTAAAAAAGTAAAAGCAGGAAATAAGAAATATGCTAAATTTGAGCAGCTTAAAATCGCCTTGCGTAAAATTCCTTTGATAGAAGGCGTGGCCGCGTGGGGTATGTGAAAAAAATATTGTGGAACCGCTGTGACAGAGTGCACTCTGTCTTCAATATAGATATTGTGAGATATAAGTAAGCAGCATAGAAAAGAAGTTCACCTTTTCGTAGGGCTTCAAGAGTTCTTTGACAGCGAGGTTGAAGCGATGGGAGGCGCAGCCGACCAGAGGAACATTGCACTGCTTTGCAATGGCTTTGTTCACCTTGCAGTTGTCGCCACAAAGCGCCACCACGTTGGCCATAGACTTGCCGTACCTGCTAAGGATGTCTTCGATGAACACCAGGTGGTTTTCAGCCGTCTGTGCCTTGGGATCCAAAAGTGTTGAGAAGCCGAGGAGAGCACTTTCCCGACCGCGTGGGCTTATATACGAGGCGAAAACGCCAACGTAATAATCGGAAGAACAAGTCCATCCGTCGAATACCACCGCGAATCGGGATGGCAGATCGAAGGCGATTTTCTGTCGCACACCCTGTGTCACCAAGGCCAAATACTTCTTTAAGGTGTTTGTGCAGATTGGTTCCGTATTGCTGATGTCCCTGATGGTAGGCCGATCAACAACATTGAAAGGCTCCAGGTCGATACAAACCAACCGCAGCCACTTGAAGATTCGTATTCCTTTTCGGCAAACGGTTGAAGGTGACGACAGGAAATTTTCTATCGATCCAGGATTGGATGACTCCTGCTTCTTTGCATCACTTTCTTTCTGCAAGTGCTGACTTTTAATGTGGCTTTCCAAATTGCTCCAACCGGTGTTGCGCCGTTGGATGCGCTCGGCGCCACATGAGCAGCGCCATTTGCCGTTGACGACATCAATCTGTGTGAAGTACTCTCTAACCATTTTTTCCTTCGGTCCTTTTGTCCCGACCAATAAAAAGCTGCTTTGCAACCACACTATGTACGTACAGCTACCGTGTTTCCCCGAATATAAGGCCGGCCTTACTTCAAAATCATCGTCAAAAATTGAGGTTTTGAAATAAAAATATGTGCAAAAGTAATAAATTTTTGCTAAAAATTTCTTAGAAAAGCATTGCCGTTGTTAAATAACGTTGATATCTACGGTTTTCATAGGTAATATGAGCCTCTTATTTGCAGGAAGGTTGAATTTCATTTCTCATAAAAAGCTGGGCCTTATAATGGGGGAAACACGGTAGCTTACGCGTATGCATGCACTGTCCCGATTGTGCGTGTATGTGCCCTTGACTGCATACGAAATGCTCGCGCGGCGAGAAAATTTGCACGTTTGTTGACGCAATCGACTAACAAAAAACCCGAATATTTTCGCAATTAATGGGTCGCAAACTCGCAATAATTGCTAATTATTTAAATTTTGCAATAAATGGATTTATGAATTTAAGCAACCATTCCATTAATTTTTCGCAATTAATGGCATTAATTTTTCACCAATCATTTATTGCTGACCCCTGCTTGTCATGGCTCGGGTGGAGCGTGCACACACAGCACCTCTAACAATCTTGTTGGCGTCGTTCACTGCAAAAATTAAAGTAAAATCATTTAAGGTCTGAATTAGGAACATTTGGCCAATTTTGATTTAGGTAATCGGTAAAAATGGGAATTTTCTTATTGTTTGTAAAGGATGGATGAAATGTGCCTCCTATACTTTCTGGTATATATGTTTCACACATGCCTTGGGATACACGTATTCAGGGTTGGGTAGGGTTACTTTAACTTGATTACTTTCAATTACTTTTGGATTACTCCAAACCTAAATATGCTAATAAAAGACAAAAGAAACTAAATATGAATAAAATTACTAAATTTTGTGCAGGCTTGGGGAGTAACGGAACTCATGGAACGGCAAAAATGATGTTGGCAAGCTGTTTGCATTTATTTTCATTTTGTTTCTGTCGCATTTTATGTTAGTTTTGCCGGAGATCAAAGAGATCAAAGCCAGGAGAGAAAGCTTACCATGTGGTGTGAGTCATAATTTTATTCATATATAGTTTATTTTGCCTTTTAGTAGCATATTTGGTATTGGAGTAATCCAAAAGTAATTGAAAGTAATCCAGTTAAAGTAACCCTACCCAACTCTGCACGTATTTAGCATCTGTTTTAAAAAGCTAGAGAACAAATTGTTGATTTCTGGAAACAACATTCTGGAACAGTGGTCGGGAACATATGGCGCATAAGCCAGTTGAGGCTCTTTTAATGAATACATAAAACATCACTTTTTAGAAGCATTTAGCTCAGAAGTGCAACACCATGTTGTTACCACTAACAGGAAGCGCTGCAGCGTTTTTCTACCTGGTAGGAGGAAATGTCATTAGGATTTTGTTCTGTGTCTCTTAGCCAATAAGACGCATCAGAATATACATGCGAGTGGGACATCTGGATTCTACCATTTCCTGGATATTCTTTCTTGCTTTTTTGTGCAATTTGTGTAAAAATGACAAATGATTAAAGATGCACATGAAGACTTTTAGGACAAATTTATAGATTTAAAAATGTTGGCATGTATAAAACCAAGGGGACAAATAATGACTACTCAATTCCCAAGGTTAGAACTCTGACTATGTCTCATAGCTGATGGTGAATACATATGTGTCCTTCTCATTTGCAGTATTTACTGACATTTTTAGGTAAAAATTCTGCTTGCACCTTGTATTGAAACCATTATTCAAGACAAACATGAACCTCAAAGATCTTAAGTAACTTCGGTAGGGAGACAAATTTCAAGTGGGATTCTTGTTGTTATGTGACACAGGCTCTGTTACTATTTCATATGGATTGTGAATTTGTCACACAGTCAAATAGAATGCACTGAACAATTAGCTTTTGTCTAAGGATCAGGTTGGATTGCTTTGTTTAATGTTGTCTTAGATTATTTGGTGTGGCACTTTTAAAAATCAGAAAGGGTCCCAACGTCTGTTCTTGAAGTTTTGGGAACAATTATTAGCATCAGCCTTTTTTTTTTTTCCCTGCGCATTTCTTTTATTTTTACTTCAGGTTTTATTTCAGATTCTTCTCCTGTGCTGCAGCTGTCTCACAACACCACAGACAAGCATACAAGTATGCATATTCAAATAATACAGGGAGGGCAAAATTAAGTTTGGCTGTGGTTTTGATTATAAAGTAAAACACACTGATAAATACTTGTCCGGGTTCATTTTTCAGCTTCCTCTACTTGCGAACCATCGATTCATTAACCTTCAATTCTTTCGCGGCTGCTCTGTTTCCATGTTCTTCCGCGTAGCAAAGAAATCTTAACACCATGGCGGATGAAAACACTGAAAGCAATCAATGGAGGGAACTTGAGGTTTTTGTAATGAATAAATATTTGGGGGGACAATTCTCCTCAGCCTCCGGTAGCACAAAAACATTCAAATTGCAAGATGCGCTACGGCATTAGCATCCATGAGTACTTCAGCAAACAATGGAGGAATTCCGTCTGACGTCACGCGTCTTCTTCTGCACAAGCGAGACACTTGCTGCGTTCACACAGGAGACGCATAGAAGTCGCAATTAGTTTAAAATGTGAACGATTTCACGAAAATGTTGGATTTCACCCGAAAATCGGAATTGAGGATTTAGCTCTGCAGTATGAACCTGGCCTTATATGCACGCGGACACATCACCCTTTAGCGGTGACACCCACACTTCCCACACAGACTAATGATGTCCTCAGCTACGTCCGCTGCTTTACATCACACACAGGATAGGACGTCGAGAAAATACTGTAGCTACTGTTAGCTTTAAGCTAACAGAAAAACACATGAAGGATGATTAAAGTTGAAGTCTGTCAAGCATGCGATGCTTTTTATGGGATTAACCCTGAAGAAATATGGTTGTATATTCTAAATACGTTCTGCACCCTTTAGTCATGTGATGGCAACATAAGCGATGAAATGAACAATATAGACGTAAAGGTCGAGCAAGACGAGCAAGGTTGCTTTGTGCCTCTGGTGAATAATGTAAAGAAATATCAGGAAATAAGTCTTATTATCTTGGCATTTTGCTTTATATTGATTTATCGGGTGTGTTTTAGTTTCCGCCACGAAGAATAGGTTAATAAACTGCCGTAGAGCACTGCAAAGTCCATTTAATGGTTTTATTGCTCGGTTTGAAATGAGTCGAATTGAGTCTTCCTTCCTGTCCTGTCATTGGGCTCACAGGAAATAATCAAGCTTGTAGAATAGATGTTTCATCATTTGAGCGTTTGCATGACTGCCTTCACTTTATTGTTTTGCGCAACATTTGTCGAATCCCCGCCGACACTCGCTCCAATTAAGATGACGTATGCTAGACTGACGTGCCCCTAGCTTCTGTTCTAACCCCACCAAAAAACTTCTACAAAAACAGACATCTTGCTGAGAAGAAAGAGTTTTATTCACATTTAAGAAGGCTAATTAGCTTTAAAAACACGTCTGTTAGGGTAATTCAGTCCTTTTCAGATCGTAGGTTGGTGCAAGGTGGGTTGCCAGGGTGTGAGAGACCCCCACAATTTGTTTCAACCGCCCATTTTTTCTTTCCGTTATGATTTCAATTGTATTTTGACATTGCGGATTTTGAATTGATTGGAACCTTGTGTATTCTTAAACAAAGAGATAATAAATAAATAAAACGCCAACAAACGAATATAAATCTACCGCATATGGAGCCCGTGTCACGGTCGCCGTGGCGACCAGTCTGCCGCGCCCCCGAACTCAAGCTGTAGCAGATCAGCTGATTGCTGGTCTGCTACTTAAGGCTGGGTTGTGGGTTTGGCGGGTGCTGGCTCATTACACATTCCCCGGTCTGTTATGCCTTGTCCTGTTTTGGTTTTAAACATTTTCCGTCTGTTATGCCCTGTCCTGTTGAGTTCGTGCCGGAGGAACTCTGTATTGTTCTGTTTTGTCCCGGAGTATTGGGCGACTTTTAGTTTGTTAAATAAAACTTATGATCGTCAACGCATATGAGTTCTCCCTTCCTGCCTCCTGCCTCCGTTCTGGTCCGGTCACCCCTTCCACTCCACCACGCCTCGTGACAGCCCGGTTTCACTCTTCAGTGAAAAATACAAAAATATATTTAAAAAAACTATGTCCATTGCAGTGGCATGTCATTCTTTTTTCTTTTAGTTGTTAACAAAATTATTATTTAAAAATAGGATGCAAACAACACAGTGTAAATCAGGGGTGGGAAACTATTTAGAATTAGGCCCGCATGGGTTAAAATCTTGAGACCTATCCATTTTTTTTTCATTTATGAATAAATATACATGCAGACAGCTACAGAATATATTTCTTTATATGTTCTCCCCGTGCTTGCGTGGGTTTACTCCAGGCACTCCGGTTTCCAGGCACTCCGGTTTCCTCCCACATTCCAAAGACATGCATTTCAGGTGAATTGGCCGGTCCAAATTGTCCTTAGGTGTGACTTGAGCGAGTGAGTTGTCTGTCCCCGTGTGCCCTGCGATTGGCTGGCAACCAGTTCAGGGTGTCCCCTCAGCACTGCCCAGAGATGGCTGGGATGGGCTCCAGCCCCCCCACGACCCTAATAAGCATAAGCGGTACAGCTAATGAGATGAGATGAGAGATGTTTAAAAATTGATTAGTTATATTTAATGGTTTTTGAAACACAATTAAAGCAAATTGACACATTAGGTCCCCAATTAAGGACTTTATTTGATATTTAGTTCTTTTAGTCTTACTGAAATTTACTTAAGTATTTTGGTAGTACTTCCGTAGTCAGATGTTTGTAGTATTTCTGCAGTATTTTTGTAGAATTAATGTAGTTTAATCTGTGTAGTATCTGTGCAGTAGTATTTCCATTATATCATTTCTGTAGTATTTTGTTTCTCTATAGTAGTTTTTGCACTATATGAGTGGTATTTTTGTAGCATTTCTGTCGTATTATTTTAAGAGGATTCCCATAGTAGTATTTTGGGGTATTTCTTTATTATTTTTGTAGTATTTCTGTAGTATTTTGTAGAATTTTCATAATGGTATTTTTGTAGTGTTTTTTTTTTAGTATTTTTGTTAAATTACTGTAGTTGTATTTTTTAGTATTTTAGGATTACTGTAGTGGTATTTATTTAGTATTTTTTTTCTCTTAGGAATGAAAGCAAAATGATATATATGTATTCCTTGTTTCTAAGCACTAAATTTGATATTCAGTTTTGTAGTAATTTTAAAGTTTTTGTAGTATTTTTGAAGAGTATTTTGGTTGTTGACACACAAAGGGACAATAGAGACAAAGTCGGCACCAAAAACATTTTTATGATTAGTACTTTATTCATGATGATATATATTGTCATGTTAGTTTGACCGTTTTCGGTCCATAGTTTGCCCATCCCTGTTGTAAATGGTTGGCTCCTACAAGAAATGTTGTTCGTAAAATAGTTTAATATTTTAACTGCAGTTAACCTGACAATAAATTCCCAGATACTATAACTTTAACTCATCAGTATATAAAAAGGAAACTCCCACTTTTCCTTTTTCCAGTTACTGTAGCAAGAAGCTATGACTAATGGGAAGTTTGAAAGGAGGACAGATGGGTTGTTTACACGCACTAATAACTTCTAGTAAAAATTAGATTAGATCTGAGCCAAACTGGTAATAGCTCACGACAGTGCCAACACAAGCAGAATGTACAAGGAAGGCGAGCCAAACAATAAATTAAGAGACGATTATGTTTAATTAGCATTGTACAGTGGTACCTCTACTTACAAATTTAATTTATTCTGGGAGTAGCTTCGTAGCCTGAAAACTTTATAAGTACAGTATGATTTTTTTTTTAATCCAAAAAGAGCATCAGAAAATGAAACAAATGCATGTTGAAATTACATTACTGCACAATAAACATAAACACAAGAGGCACATAATGTAAAAAATGAAGAATAAAAGAAATAATAAAGTTTTATTTACCTTTTTGCCTCAGGTTTATTGAAAAACGATCCAATGACGTCTGCTTTTGACTGCTTTTGACAATCCACCGCAAATGCGCGAGGTATCCATAGAAGTAGCCCGACTTGTCAACACTTTTTCCGGGTGATGCCTTTCCACAAACTCTGAGACCTAATGGAATTTTGCTAAAATGGCTTTTAATTGGGCTGATTGAATGATGGCTGCGTTTTGCTGGAACTCCTCCTCGTCTGTGAACTCTGAACTGTGGTGGTGACAAGAAGAGCATGCTGGGAGCATGCATGTGCATTGGTTGCCAAGCAGATTTTAAGATATAGCAAGTTTGTTTGTGTTGGGGAAACTCTACGAGCATGTATTTTTCACTTCGGAATTAGAGGCAATCTTCGTCACTAGAGGCAATATTTTCCTGTTCAGGTACTTAGTAACCTGAAACTTTCATTTGTTTAGACATCCGTAAGTAGAGGTACCACTGTATAGCTTAAAAGAAGGAAAACGTTTTTTTTAGATTTTGGAAAGTTTTACATTAACTATTGAAGAAGGGCGGCGGTTTTCACCTCTTGTCCTTTGCATGTTCGATGATCTTCGGGAAAGGAGAATGTTGGTAAAATCAGAGGCTGCATATTAACTTCTTTTAGAAAAAATTTTTTGGGGGGGGAGAATATACTCTGGATTGTGATTGAGACAAGTCTAGAATCTGATAATCGATGCAATGTTTGTGTAATTAAAATTCTAAAGCAAGCTTCTTAGGCATTGTAAAGGTCAACAGTAAGGCACAACTGCAGTGTTCTGCTCGCTATCGTTTGCACATTTTTGGTGTTATCAGCCAAATCAACAGCTTTTTGGTTTTAACAGTCATTTCAAAGATTTGCCTACCACTGTGGTCTTGTGGTTTATTGATATTAGCTTTAACTTTTTGTTCAAAGCTTCAAGTTTTTGACAGTAGTTTGAACTCAAGTTTGCTCCATTTATCAGACATGGGACCAAGTCACACATGTGCAAGTCTCAAGTAAGTCTCAAGTCTTCACCTTCAAGTCCCAAGTAAGTCCCAAGTATTTTTTTCTTGGGCAAGTCAAGTCACAAGTCAAGTCCCGAGTCTTAGATTGCCAAGTCCAAGTCAAGTCACAAGTCATAAAAACAGCGACTCGAGTCGACTCGAGTCCAAGTCACTAAGTCTCAAGTCCCCATGTCTGCCATTTATAATAAAAGCTGACTCCATGTACAGTACGGTCTACACCAGTGGTTCTGACATCAGGACCCACCATCCCGCTCTAATTTGCAAGCTGTGACCTAAATCAAGAAAAAAAATCCACTTCTTAAATGTATCCAATGAAAATATCATGCAGTTTGAAGCAGGGGAAGAACATATTAACCTTATATCTGAAAAACAAAATGATTTCAAGTACCACATGTACTCTAATATAAGCCCACACTGCTTATAAAACAGCACAAAGATGAAAAGAAATTCAAAATATTAGCAAAGCGTGTACCTGAACTCTCAAGGCTAACACATCAACCTTCCTTTTAGTCATCATCCTTCCGATCCCCTATTCTTCCACTCAGTCGCTTTACTTCCACATCCTCTCACATTTAGCGACCCTATAACTAGGGTTTGCGAGACCTTTCAGTCTCCCGCCCCTTTTCTTTGCCTTTGTCTTGCTGTCGGTCACGTCTCGAGGGATATGACCAGGGTAGATAGATATATAAAAAGATAGTGTACTTAAACATTGATAATTATTTAATTAATGTAGTGACTGAATGAATGGATGTCCTATATTGTCATTATACAAGTAGAAGGAATTGAAGGGCTTCTCCGTTCGGTGCAAGTAAAACAGAATAAAAAGGTAAGAATGTGCAAAAGGATAAAAACATTAAAAAACTATATATTTATGATATTTAACAAATAGATTAATATACTAGTAATATATAAAACATTTGCTGTACCTTCCAGCACACTTCAATGGCAGACACTCCTACACCATTGTTTTCGCAATCGTTCCCTTCTTCGAGTCGATTGTAAGAAGTGATCGCCATCTCCTGTTAAGGAGTGTAACTGACCCTTTGTTTTTTATTTTCTTTTTACGATTATTTTGCCTAGGCAAAAGCCTGCGACCCACTGAAAATGGGTCAGTGATCCACTTTTGAGTCCTGACTCACCAATTGAGAAACTTTGGTCTACACTGTGTATTGTCATGACGCGTAGAAGTTTGTAATGCAGTTAACCCAGCGTGTTTTGAAGTTGTGAGAAAAGCTCTTCAAACCCTCCTAAAAAGCTTAAATATTCACTTTTTGATGAACGACACATCGGGAGAGAATTGGCTGTCTTTTGCCCCCGGAAGCACTAAACCATGTGCTTCTGACACGTCTCTGCCACCGGCTGGTATAAAAAGCCAAGTCCATGAATAATAAATGTGTGGTGAAGTGTATGACACGTGAGTCAGCTTAAGAGTAAACATTTCACCGGTGGTGGCTGGCTAAGGCTGCAAGTGTAATCTTGTGAAATTACGAAACATCGACTCTTAGAAAATTTAGTTTGAAACCCAAAACAGTGGTGTATTGTTTCATTGCATGGTCCTTCTTTATTCTTCCAGAAAATCAGCTTCTTGTTTGTTTTCATTGCCTTTCTTTTCATTTTTTATGATACGTCATTTAATGTGTTTCCTGGTGCCCAAGGTGACATTGCGTCGACATGCTAGAAACGATAAAACATCCAGTCGCACCTATTCGATGCGAGCCCCACGCAGATGACACAATATGGTAATGCAATGCAATTGGTGCACCTCCAGCAGGGCGAAATGTCCACTTATAGAGACGCACTTTGGCTCCGAGGGCTTAGTGCCGTCGCTCTTTTCGTGCTGGTTGCAATTAGAACAATGAAGAGGTGACGCATGATGGAGCCCTCCATCATGTCATTATGTCTGACGAAGCAGTTCGGCCCAATTAAACTTCATTTACAGTGAGGGAAACATCTGTCTTCTGTAGAATGGAACTTAAAATGTATGGTGGAAGAAAAATGGAAATCTGAGTGGTGGATTTTTCAGGTTTTTCAACAGATTTTTTTCTCGTAACAGTAGGTCTAAATAAGTTGCTCAAAACTGATTTAAAGATGACACTTTCTGTTGAGAGAGAGAGAGAGAGAGAGAGAGAGAGAGAGAGAGAGAGAGAGAGAGAGAGAGAGAGAGAGAGAGAGAGAGAGAGAGAGAGAGAGAGAGAGAGAGAGAGAGAGAGAGAGAGAGAGAGAGAGAGAGAGAGAGAGAGAGAGAGAGAGAGAGAGAGAGAGAGAGAGAGAGAGAGAGAGATGGCAACGACTCTTAACCTTTATTTGACAGACAAACACACACAATAACAAAGAAAATAAAAAGGGAAAAAATAGCAAAAAACAGACTCAAACATTTTTGGAACATGGCCAACCCAAACAAGTTAAGCACCTCGGCACCCAATTCGGTCATGCTTTCGTCCCTCCAGATGAAACAGGACACAAGAAAGCGGGGCCTGACAGCTTTTACTGGTTTACCCCTGCCGCATCATACGGGTGCTGTGCCTATCCCTTAGAACATGCCACTATACTTTCACAACACCTCTCCACTCATTCCCATCACCAACAAGAGCTCTAGCTTCCACTACATTTACACCTCTTTCCTGCAGTGCACTCATAACACTTTATCCATGCACGTCAATCGCGGTCCTCCTCTTGGTCTCCTTCCATTGACTTCTGCTCTGTAGATCCTCTTCAACATTCGCTCCTCATCCATCCTCTACATGTGTCCAAACCAACCGAGTACTCTCTTATCCACACGCCTGCTCAGTTCCACTACTACTCCAGTTCTGTCCCTCACAATTTCATTTCTCAATCCATCCAAACACTTAATCTCAAAAACATTAAATTTCCTAAATAGCCTCAGATCTAATAGGTAACATCATGTTCTATATTAATTTGACTCGCTGACTATTTCTGTCAGATCCAGCGTGTTTCTTTGATTGCATTTTCAAAAATGACTGCACTTGGTTCAAATATTTCAGATTGTTATTGTGCAGCACAATCTACCGAGTGGATGACAACTATGAAACGTTTTTGTCGGTGTGTTTTTTTTCCCCATGGTAATAGTTGAGCAAGAATTTCCCCTGCAGTCATAACTTCCGAAAGCCGCTTAAATATCACCTTCAAGGATGACAATAAAAAAGTATTTATGCAATTGAGTGTATATCTCAGTGACGCCCAGACTGGTAGTGATCGCACGGATACAAACCACTCAGAGGCAACGTCTCTTAACCTTTATTGGACAGAACAATTGGGTTTGTTGTCTTTGCCTGAGACGTTTTGGCGGCGGCCTTTTTATACACGGCGCAAAGTTGTTTCAAGGATTAAACTCTAAAGATCATCTACTTCCATAAATCCCCTTAGTCCCGGCCTCCATTTTTCTGGCAGAGTACTTTCTCCACACATTAGTAAGATGACTGGTTGTCCTTGACAGGTGGGTCACAGTATTAAAGTGTAATTATATAAAAAATAGAAAAACGCATATAAACAAGCTTTTTAGTTTCAGCATTGAATAAAGGTGCTCTTCCCAGGTGTAAGCAGATTGTTGCTTCCAGAGAAATAGATATTAGACCAGGGGTACTCACGTTTTTTCAGCATGCAAGCTACTTACAAAATAACCAAGTCAAAAGGATCTACCCACAGTTTAGCATTATCAAAACATTTCCAAACCGTGAATTTGAATCCTCACAATATTTCTCAATGCACACCTAAATAAATCGAATATAGAACAAAATAGGGCAGCACGGCAGAGCAGGGCTCATTTGCGTCACAGTTCTGAGGTCATGAGATCGGACCTTCCCGTGTGGAGTTTGCATGTTCTCCCCATGCTTGCGTGGGTTTAATCCGGGCTCTCCAGTTTCCTCCCACATTCCAAAAACATGCATGTCAGGTTAATTGGCCGGTCCAAATTGTCCCTAAGTGAATGAGCGAGTGAGTTGTCTGTCCCTGTGTGCCCTGCGACTGGCTGGCAACCTGCCCGAAGATAGCTGGGATTCCCCTACTAAGGATAAGCAGTGCAAATAATGAATGAATGAATGAAATAAAATATATGTCATGCAATACGTGAATTAGAATAAGTGTTAACTTCATGATTCAGTTGAAGTCAGTCTTTTTTCGTTGCTAATGTTTTGGTCCAATGATACTTTACAAGAAATAAATAACAATGACCTGCTGTAATGCATATT
This sequence comes from Urocampus carinirostris, assembly GCF_059441175.1. Classification (NCBI taxonomy): domain Eukaryota; kingdom Metazoa; phylum Chordata; class Actinopteri; order Syngnathiformes; family Syngnathidae; genus Urocampus; species Urocampus carinirostris. The sequence goes on along the minus strand of NC_142357.1, from coordinate 34,446,614 downwards.
GTTTAATCTGAAAAGATTATATACCCTGTACTCAATCCAAGCAAATACAATACATACATTTGTGATTATAAACCCCATTATCATACATTGACATATACGTTTGTCTATATTGCATTTCAATTGAACCTTTTAATCATTAAACACTTATCAAATTATTAGTAAAAAAACTAATACCATTTTAAAAACATACAGTGGAACCTCTGTTCTCGACCATAATCTGTTCCAGAACCCTGTTCGAAAACCGATTTGTTCGTTCACCGAAATCATTTTTTAAAAATAATGTAAATCGTTTTAATCCGTTCCAACACCCTGAATGTTTACCTTGAATGTTTAATGAAACATAAAGCTAACCCAGGCTAATCGTACATTCGCGTTATCGTAATCTTCCGTACGAAAGATTACGCTAACATGAACGTGTACAAATAAAAAAATCAGGTCGTTTACAAGTCATTTAGCACCCGGGTCTCCACAACAAGTGGTGAGCGGTTCATTGGAAAGGGGGCTCCGTTCCAACACCCTCAATGTTGGGCTCCGTACCAACACCCTGAATGTTTACCTTGAATGTTTAACGTAAACATAAAGCTAACCCAGGCTAATCGTACGTTTGCGTTATCGTAATCTTCCGTACGAAAGATTACGCTAACATGAACGTACGCACTCACGCATTACCGGCGTTCGAACTCCGATTTTTTTGACTGAACAGTGAAGCAAGAATTTCTCGAAATTTTTGGTCGGACTCCGATTTGTTCGAACTGAGAGGCGTTCGAAAACCGAGGTTCCACTGTACGTAAATTCCAATATTGCATTTCAATTGAACCTTTTAATCATTAAACACTTATCAAATCATTAGTAAAAAACTAATACCATTTTAAAAACATTTATATATAATAAATTACACTTTTCATTGACAAAATTTGGAGTTCTCAAATTTGTTACTGCAGCATGAGCATTGTTGATGTTCATGCTCACATGCTATATCCGACCAATTGATTGCAGCGTATCCCAAAAAATACAATGCACTGAATACACTTTCCCGTGATCTCCAGTATTACCTCTGCGATCCACCAGTAGATCGTGATCTACATAATGAGCACCCTTTCTTGGACTAAACAAAATAAATTTGATGGACAAATTACAGAATAAAACTTACTTTTATTCAAGAAGGCTCTGGAATTGAATAATTTCAGCGCATTTCAATCCCCTAACAAGAAGACAGGCACATGTTGAACAGGATTGTATTTTGAAGCCTGCTGGTCTTGCCTTTTCCCTACTCCCTTGAACAAGCTTGGGGATTTATGCAGCCATCGGCCTTTTGTTTACCAGAAAAAAACTGCCAGCCATGCAATGCGTGTCTGGTCCCTGGAGAGGCTCTCCAGAAAGACATCACCCCTCAGGAGGGGGGAAAAAAAGTGCTCAAAGCAAATTGAGCCGATTCAGGACTTGTCACTCGGACTTGCCCCTGAGGAAAACTCACCGATGACTCAATTGGGGCTTTTAGATCGGACACCTTAAGTGATAGTTTCAACCATACGGAAGTAAGATGCACTGGAATTGGAATTTGTTATGGGGTTTTTTATCTACAGTGCTTAAATTGAATTGGTACGCTTAACTTTTGTTTTGGGAGCTACGGTGCGAGTGGGACATACGTAGCTCCAGTAAATTATCGCACTGAACTGGAAGGGTTATCATTTTGCAATAGGCAGTTGATCGGGTTGTTATTTGTTTTTCCCGGCTTCTTTATTTTTTTAAGAAATACTCTCTGTAGTTGTGATCAGCACCTGGAACTTACTGTTTGTTTGTTTTTAATTCAATCTAATAACATTTTACATAAGAAACACAATTTGATTTAATACAGTGGAACCTCGGTTTTCGAACGCCTCTCAGTTCGAACAAATCGGAGTCCGACCAATAATTTCGAGAAATTCTTGCTTCGCTCTTCGGTCAAAAAATCGGAGTTCGAACGCCGGTAATGCGTGAGTGCGTACGCTAGGGTGCGATGCTGAGCGGCGTACGGGTGTAGATCGCTCTTTTTGTGGCCGACTGTTATCGCGTGCGGACGTGCTTCGTTTTGCTGTCGCTTTTAATATAGGTGTACGAAGTGTTTTAGCCCTTTTTTTTTAATTTACACGTTCATGTTAGCGTAATCTTTCGTACGGAAGATTACGATAACGCGAACGTACGATTAGCCTGGGTTAGCTTTATGTTTATGTTAAACATTCAAGGTAAACATTCAGGGTGTTGGAACAGAGCCCAACATTCAGGGTGTTGGAACGGAGCCCCCTTTCCAATGAACCGCTCACCACTTGTTGTGGAGACCCGGGTGCTGAATGACTTGTAAATTACCTGATTTTTTTATTTTTACACGTTCATGTTAGCGTAATCTTTCGTACGGAAGATTACGATAACGCAAACGTACGATTAGCCTGGGTTAGCGCTATGTGTACGTTAAACATTCAGGGTGTTGGAACGGATTAAAACGATTTACATTATTTTTAATGGGAAAAATGATTTCGGTGATCGAACAAATCGGTTTTTGAACAGGGTTCTGGAACGGATTATGGTCGAGAACCGAGGTTCCACTGTAGTTCCTAACTGTGACTATGTTAACATGCAGAGAATAGTTCGACTGGGGTCAGAGACAAACGGATAACCCCAGTTAAATGACTGTTCCGAGTATTCTGATATTCGGATTGAATAAGCGCTGTTGGTGCATTTAACTTATGACATTAAATAAAGGATGGTTCCTACCCAATACCAGAGGTTACTCCGTTACGTTTACTTGAGTAAGTTTTGTAAAATGATATACTTTTAAATCCCTATACTTTTACTTGAGTAAATTTGTGAAGAAAAAAAAAACGGTACTTTTACTCCGCTACATGAGGCAAAATTGAAGTAATAAATGCCCTCCATGTAAGTACGTGTCTGTCTGTCTCCGCTAAGGCGCATTAATTTTGATGCAGAACTCAACCAGGCGCTACCATGTTTAACCAATCAAGCGTCGCAGCCACGTCACGTGACCATATTCAACTTCAGCGGGGGAAATTTTGTTTACGGAACAAAGATCGAAAACGCAGAAAAGGAGGAGCACCCCTGGGCTCACGTCAAAAGCATGTTCCCCTTAAGAAGAGTGCAAAACACCAGCCCCTATATGCAATGTCTTCCTTGTTCGAGTCCATGGGATAGCTTGTTGTTCTGCTTGCAGAGCCTGTTAAATATTAGGGCTTTAAATGTCCTACGTTGTGCTACATGTGCTACATGTATGTATTTGATTTCTACTATTTTTATTTTATTATTAAAGCATTTGAATTTACTTTGATTTTTTTTTTTTTATCTCAATTCAAATGTATCTTTTGTTTATTGGATGGACTTTGATAATTTGATTGGTTGTTTTAAATAAAAATCAATAAATACGACAATACTACAGTTATCAAGTACTTTTTTACTGTTACTTGAGTAAGTATTTGGACGACTACTTTTACTTCTACTTGAGTAGACTTACAGTTTACATGAATGCCTACAACTATGGCATTTTCGCTGTGCAGGAGAAAAATGAAATGGAAATGTCCCAGAGAAATCAGCCTATACATATTATCTTAGTATTACAAGTCCCACAGTGCTTTGGGGCATAGAAATATCCCAGATGAGGGGAACTGCGCTTGCCCACAAGCAATATTCTTAACAAGGTGTGACTTTCCAGAAGCATCAAAAGTTAATATTTTTACTCAAATAGATTGCTCTCATTTGCCTGTTTTGTACAGTATTGCAAGGATATTGTTTGTTAAAAAACTAGATGAGCCACCAGGTAATGTGATTTTTCTACTTCAAACAATCCAACCCTTTAAACTCTTTTCCATTGAAACACTGATTTGACTTTATTTTTGGACTATAAGAATTCAACACACATTCATCTACCGTAAATTCGGGACTATAAGCCGCTACTTTTTTCCCAAACGTTCAACCCCGCGGCTTATTCAGTGATGCGGCCAATTTATGTATTTTTTCTAACAGCCGCCAGCGGCGCTCGAGTACAAAAGGTAAGATTAGACCGGTGGAATATATGCGCCGAGGAAGTCTGCAACTTCTTAGCTTGTGCACAAATTAAATTAGCGTAGACATATCCTCATCATGCAAATTGCAAAAAGAAATGCACATGACGCAGCTTTCAAGCTGAACGCAATCGAGCAGTCTGATAACGAGGGAAACAGAGCTACTGCACGTAAACTTTACCTTGCGAACGTGTTGCTAGCGTGTTTTTGAATAAGGGAGCGTAAGCCGACGTCTATATGACCAAATCTCTTTCCCATGCCGAAGGAAGACGACTTTGATGATGTCAGTTATTAGAAGGATGATGAGGACGGTTTACCTTGATTTCTACATGTAAATTATGTTTTTTTTTAACCGATGCGTTTACTGTGTTGCGAGCGTGTTACTAGTAGCGTTTTGCTACCCTTCAGAGGCACGGTTTGGGATGAAAGTTGTAATATTATTATTAAAGCTTTGAAAACTCTCGGTGTACCGTCTTTCTTTGTAAATATGTGTAACCATGTATAATATGTATTTGCAACTGTATATTTTTGTAATGTATTTATTTGAGACACTTATTCTGATATGTTTTGCGAATTAAGAGAGGCGGAGCAAACGGGGGCTGGCGGGAAGTGGGGTAAAGGTGAGTGAGACCCGTTTGATGTCGCGGCGGACAATAGTGGATATATATTTTCCCCACCCTTACCTTTGGAAGTATAGACTTTTTTTCCTTGGATTGCGTTCAACGGGTACCCGGACTCTGTAGGTCTGCATCAAACGTTAAGTACCGGTATCATTTTCCGTTAATTTGCAGGCTGTGGTTTTTGGACTGTGTACTTTATATTCAGTTGGAATCTCGGGACTCAAAGTCGGGTTTGGGTTAATTTTGTGATTGTGTTGTATGTTTTAATGTCTGCGCATGCGGCTTATATACAGGTGCGGCTTGTGTGTGTATAAAAGCGGTTATCCTCTTAAAATGTGGTGGGTTCAGCTTATAATTAGGTGCGCTCTATAGTCCGGAATTTACGGTAATATTAAATATAGCTTTGAGTGGACTACATTAGATGGGTGATTGATATTCAAGTTCGTTGTTGTTAGATAGTAGTCCCTTTTTGTATGTTAGTCTGTGAAATTCAACGATAATAGTATGATATCCAGCCAGAATATATGCTCCAACTTTAAGGTCAAGGTTCAAAAGTGGGTCATGAAGAATGCATCAGCTAATGTATACGTGCTTCTAAGCTCCTAGGTGAGATCCATATTCCCATCTTCTATAAGGCTTTCTTTCCTTTCAGACCAGCAGACTAGTTAATCACAGGCTGACTCGTAGACAATTTCTGACTGCTCATACTTGTCGGTTAAGGTCAGGTTCAAAAGAACAATCGCATAACTCATGTGGGTGATTTGATCAAGGGTTAGAAATTGAAGAAGTTAATATTATATTGAAACTGATTTTGGTTGTAGCTCTGTCCGTTTAAGTTGGTTGGTCCTTGAGTTTCCTCAAAGTCAACTCTGGGGCTACCACCTTGTTAAATTCAGTTCCTGGATCTTAAAACCATCCCACAGCTTTAATATTCTAGCAAAGGGATCCGAAATCTGTTTCACCCTAAGAGCCATTAAAGCAAAAAAAAAAAAATGTGGGTTTTTTTTTTCGGGTGGAGAACCCGTTTTCCAAACAAAAGCTAATTCTTCATTTTATTCCACTGTGTGACGTTTGATGATTTGATAAAATGGACGAAGTAATACTAATAATGCCAGAGTCTGCGTCCTATATAAAAATACCACTTGAAATTTGTCTCCCTCCCGCAGTTACCTAAGAGTATTGAGACTCATGTTGCCATTTTTGTTCAAAATAATCGTTTTCAAACAGGGTACAAGCAAAGTTATTTTATAAAAATGTCGCAAAATACAGCTAACAAGGATACCAATGTTTTTACCTTCAGTGCAGACGCCGCTGGGTAAAAAAGAGAAAGAATATGCGTGCCCTGTGTATACCGCTCATCCAATCAAATTGCTCTAGGTGCTTTGCTAGAGCATCTGGGTAAACGTGTTTTGGGTTAATGTTTGTTCTGTGGCTTTTGATCATAAAGTCTCTCAACAATGAACGTAGATTTTAATGAGTTTCCATATAATGGAATGTTTAGCGAATAACAGCCACAACAGGGTCCTCTGGTGTGACACCTTAAATGTAAACTGAATTTAAAAGTGTCTTATATATACTGCACTGAACTGTCATTGTATCGGCTTTATCTTTGCTTCCCATTTGTGACAATTGGCTGCATGAAGCAATATTTTGATAAATTGCAAAAGTCTATGTTACCTCCGAGTTATATGTAGTTATATGTACTCTTCATTTTCCTCATGTTGAGGTTTTTGAGTTTTTCCTTGCCCTCATGTTGGTTCCAGATCAGGGGATGATGTAATAATAGTCTGAAAAATAGTCTGTGTAATAACCTATGCAGCCCTTTGAGACTCTTTGTGATTAAGGGCTATACAAATAAAAATAACTTGACTTGACTTGACTTGAAAGTGCCATATATGGCTCTCGTGCATAGGTTCCCAAACCCCGATCTAGCAGGTAAACAAGCTCCTGAACCTTGGTTGTCCTCTCACAATCTAGATCCTTATCTGTTCAAACCTATAATGGTTACACTTGCACAGTCCTCCCTATGGGGGAAATTATACCAACATGCATAACCTTGCTTTCTCCTTAAGCTACCACAAGAAATTAATAGTTAGGTCAGGGTAGCAGAAGACCAACCGAAGGATAACGCCATATTCAAATGTGAAAACGCCATCCTATAAGTAGCTTAAGGTTCGCATGTGGCTAATCGATGTACAATATTGTGGCAGCTGGAAAATGGTCTGTGGGTAGGGGAGAACAGCACACATGCTGTCAGTGGATTTGATTCACCCTGAAACTGATGGAAGCGGACATATCCATCCACATCGATGTGGCTGCGTGTCGCAGAGGAGGGCATTAATCATCACAGTCAAGCAGTCTACTGATTCTAATTACATGTGCACTGTACATTGAGCGTAATCTACTTCTTGAGCCAGTGGGAGAGATTTCCCAACGGTCTTAAAACGAGAAAATGATGAGGGGGATTGATTTGGTGGGGTTTATACATAGCATAACATGTGGAGACATTCCTCCACAATCCTTATATGTTTGAGTAGAGTTGGGCGCCTAGCTGAAAAACAATACCGTAAATTCCGGACTATAGAGCGCACCTGATTATAAGCCGCACCCACCACTTTTTAGGTGATTTGCTAATTTTGTTCTTACACAAGCCGCACCCATGTATAAGCCGCGTGCTCCCGCATCTAAATTTGTGAGACAATCACATGTTTAACTCGGACCAGGCTGCAAAATCCACGATTGTAACTACAGGGGGTTTTGGGGTTTTTAAGGGTTATTGATCTATCTTCGTTATTCATTATCCATTATCCGTTATCGGTCAGTTCATAATACGCTACAAAGCCTAGGAGACGGGACACTTACTCTCAGCCAAAAGGCCAAGCTAAGGTCCTAGCCCTAAAGCCTTGCTGCGATCATTGCGAATGCACCGTTCCCGGAGGTACTGCAATACCGGGCCGATGCGTGGAGTGGACAGAGCAAGCTTTTATTCCATCTCCGAAATGCAAAAATGGCAAGAGGCCAAGCTAAGGACCTAGCATCAAAGCCTTGCCAAAGGCCAAGCTAAGGACCTAGCATCAAAGCCTTGCTATAAACTAAATTAAAGTCCACAGTCCAAAAATAGTACACAATTCGGAGACCCACAGTTGGCATCATAATCTGAAAATGATACCCGTAATTAACGTATGATGCTGACTTGTAAAGTCCAGGTCCCGTTGAAAGTAATCCAAGGAAACAAAATGTATATTTCCAAAGTTAAGGGTGGGAAAAATATATATCCACTATTGTCCGCTGCGACAACAGACAGATCTACCAATAACTCAGCTTTACCCCAATTCCCATCAGCCTGCGTTTGCTCCGCCCCTTCTTTTTGATTCGTCCGTAGAACACATAACAGAATAAATCTCTAAAATAAATACATTACAAAAATATACAGTTGCAAATACATATTATACATGGTTACACATATTTACGAAGAAAGACGGTACACCGAGAGAATTTTCAAAGCTTTAATAATAATAATATAACTTTCATCCCAAACCGTGCCTTTGAAAGGTACCAACACGCTAGTAGGATCACGCTCGCAATGTATCATACGTGCCTGTTAAAAATAAGCATCCCGTAATTTTGAAATTCACGGAAGATCGTTCTCAACTTCCTCCTCAAACTTATCCTCATCATCGGAACGTATCTTAACTTTACAGACTATGTATGCTTAAACCTAAAGGTTGCAGTCTTTCTTGGCCCACACATTCTACTGGTCTTAATCTTACCTTTCAAACTCCAGCGCCGCTTTTGGCCATTACAAAAATTCCATAAATTGGCCGCTTCTCTGAATAAGCCGCAGGGCTGAACATTTGGGAAAAAAGTAGCGGCTTATAGTCCGGAATATACGGTAGTTATAACAGTTACTAGTTATTTCATTTAATAAGTGATTACATAACCCCCGCGATTACTGACACATTACTCTGAAAGTAACTATCTAGTTATAAATTACCGTATATATTCAGGCTGACCCCCTAGAACTGCTCTAGAATAGCCACATAATAAAATAAATGAAAGAAAATTTGTACTCAAACCTGTGGAAACAGTGAACTCTTCATATTCCTTATCTTGTGCAATCTTGAGAGCTTGCAACCAAACACTAAGCCGAGCTGAGACACTCCTTAACCGTTATGTCCCGACTTTGTCACGGTTGCCTTGGCGCCCAATTGGCCCCGCCCATGTGGGGCCAGCTGCGGCCCGTTGACAGATTGGGTTCCCTTCTATTTAAGCTCACTGCTCTCACTCACCCTTTGTCAGTTCGTCAACGAACCTCTGCACCCGCTAGACGTGGGTTTTGACTCCGTCCGGTTTCCCGTTTGTGTAACCTGTCTGGTATGTATCCCGTCTGTTTCGTCCTGTTTTGATTTCGGTCTCCGGTCTCCAGTGTCTTGTATCTTGTCCGTCATTCTCATCCTGTCTGTTATCTGTCTCCAGTCTCTTATATCTGTTATCAATCCTTTCAGTCCCGTTCTGTCTGGTATCGACATCATCTGTCCGGTATCGGCTCGTGTAATTGGTATCAATCTCCTTGGTCTCTTGCTTTCTGTTGTTTCACGCCAGACTTCTGTATTTCTTCTTTCGCCCAGTGATCGCCAAATCACTGGTGTTTTGTGTTAACGTGCATGACTGCCCCATTTCCCGTAAAATAAAAGCGAGAAACCTCACGCATTTGGGTTCTCATCTTGTACCGGTTCATGACAGACTTCAAACAACTTGAACATTTCCGTCCCCATTTCTGGGTACTGCCCATGATGTTTTTTTTTCTCTCCGGGTCTTGTGGAATGCAAAAATTACTTTACAAAAAAATATTAAAATTCATCACACTTTTTCTGTAAATCGATAGTTACATTTGACGTATTGATTTTGTTACAAGCCTCGACTGCTTCCTACACTATGCTTACTATCCGCTACTGGTGACACACAACCAAATATACGCTTCTTAACTGACCACCTGATGCAGTATTTTATTTTATAGTTGTATAATGAAATGAATGCCTTTATTGTTATTTGACAAGTATAACGAAATTTGAGCTCCACCACAAGTGCACCCATAAATAGGAATGAGAAAATATGTACAATAAAAAATAATAAAATAAGGTAAGAAAATGTGTGGAATAAAACCAGTATTGAGCTACTGTCGGCTTGATTCCGGTTCATTTTTTTAGTGCGAACTGGAGTTGAGAATGGTGACAGCTCTTGGGAAGAAGCTGTCTCTAAGTCTATTTGTTTTGACTAGTATGGCACTGTAGCGCCTACCAGAGGACAGCAGGTTGAAAAAATATGGCTTAGATGCAAGTATGAATGGTAGGTAGAATATCAGAATAACAGTTGGGAGCAATTCAGCGTCCTCGTGCTCTGTGCTAAGGACAGCACCACAGTAAATGTATTCAGTTCTATTTTGTAGCCAAATATAAACAGGCCCACTCAATTTAAGCTCTACTAGCTGACTGAGGGTTTGACATGATATCATGCGGGAAAGAAAAGTAGTAGGTGATCAGTGGACGTTATAACTCTTGATTTGCTTTTACAAGTAGCGGAATAATTCACCAATCTGTATCGTCAGTTAAATTACCAAATTGTATGAATAACACGTTACACTATTTGTTACCCGGAAACGTATTTGCGTTCCAGGAAGGCGATCCTTTGTAACCTTTTAGTCCCAACACAGTCTATGAGCAGAAACTCATCTGGATGAGACCTGAAGAACAGATACAGTACTTCTTTATTTTGGCATGCAATCAGCTCTATTACCTATTGTGTCATGGCTTTATTATCTCCATAGGGTTGGTTATTTTTTGGATTCGTCCTTGCTCCAATTATCCTAAAAGTTTTTATTTTTTAATGTGGCTGCATAAGGCAATTCAAGGACAAAATAATGGTTATTAATGGTTTTTGTTCAAACTTGGATCATTTAAAAGGTTGCATTTAATGACACATTTTATCAAATGGGATTATGATCTTTACAATATATGACGGATGATTCTTTTTTCACATGTGCAAGTACTCTACTAAACCTAACTAAACTTGGGAGACGTTTGAGCTCTTGGGTGCACTTGTATTACACGCAAAGTAATGAGAGTGACGTGTTGCTTTGAACAGCATCTTGGGATCACTATGTGTGCATATAAGATTCATATCAGCAACTGGAACTGATTTATAGAAGCGTACACCAGCAAATCTCGGGTGAATCCCTGACTTTGCTGAACGTGCAGTTGCAAGTAGATATAAGCTGTAGTCTTGGGTCAAAGAATATTGATTTATGTGTCTGAGTTTAGAGTCGGGGTGGTTGGATTGATCCAAATATCGATATTAGGCAAGTATTTGCTTTGGATTGATGTTATTGTCCTGGGATTGATATTTTACCGTGCCACCAATTTTTTCAGCGCTCCGCTTCTATATGTAGATAGTCCTCTCTCTCACCCAGGGCCATCAGCCAATCTCAAAGTGTGAGTCTGTTTGTGTGATTGACAGGCACACTTTTAGCACCTCTCCCTACCTGGCATGCTGCTGCATCCTGCCTGACAGGCAGAAGAGAAAGACAAGTATGTATGTGCACCCTTATCAGAAGCTATGACAGAGGCAAACGGGAAGCATAGCATAGTCTGGACTTTTTTTTCAACAACTGAAAAGAACAATAAACAAGGGTCATTTGTGTGGTAAAGTGATCTACTACTGCAGGAGTCGGCAACCTATGACACGCGTGCCAGCAGTTGCACGCGAGGGGTTAACCAGTGACACGCGAGCGCACGGCAAAATAATTATGATTATTTTTTTGAAATGCGCATTTTTACCTAAAATTTAGACATTTTCAGTTGCGCGCCATGTTTATGGTAGTGCCCCTTCTCTTCGGCTTCATGTGTGAGTGTGTGTTTGTGCGGCGCCTCGCAGAAGAGAGCCCCGTGTTTTAACCCAGCCAACGAAAGACTCGCACGCGATAAATGAATGAATCATGACGGCTCCTCTAGCGAAAACATCTCGTTCTTTCCAGCCAGCGTGGACAGACGAATGGGGCTTTGTGCAAAAAATGACCGTGCTGTTTGTGCATTATGTCTCGAGCGTTGTACCTCGCACAGCAAGTGTTAAACGTCCTTACGAAACAAAACATGAACATGAATTCAAGGATGAGTCTGACAAGACGGATACATTAAAACGCGTTGTGTCCAGGTACGCCCAATAAACACAGAACCTGAAAACCTTTGTCACCGCTAAAAACACCACCACTAAAGCAAGTTATCACATTGCTCACTGCACAGCAAAGCACAGAAAACCATTTACTGATGGCGAATATTTTTAAGAAGGGTACGTGTATTTGTGTGTGTGCACACGTATGCCTTCTGCTTTGCTGCTGTTATTTTAAGTTATTATATTTTCTGCAGCAAGATATAATTGATGAATGGTATGGTAGCTGTCCATAGCACTTGTTTTTTGATTGTAGTTCATTGTTAATGAAGAATGGTTGATTCTGGTTCATTCTTGTGTTAAAAAGTTGAAGTCATGGATGTTACGGGGCTTTCCACTTATTTTTCACATTCTATTTTTAGTTGATTGGTGAACAAGAATAGTGAAAGATAAATTGGTGAGTTTTCACCCAGATTTCAATGTATATCCATGTTGTATATTTGGACTGGTGTAAAATTACAGCTCTGTTGGATATAAAACACACTGAAAAAACACACTGGCACACTGATTTACAGGGAAATTTGAAAGTGGCACTCCGCACCAAAAAGGTTGCTGACCCCTGTACTACTGTGACACATACAAACATTCACCCTATTGAAAGCTGCAACCGAAAATTTATTAACATGTTACTGTTCCCGAACAAAAACCTGTAAATCCGTTGTCACTATGGCGAGAGCCAAAAGGACTTGTCTATTAGGTTGCTGATATTTTGGGGTTTTACTCGCATGACTTTTACTCTGTGATAGCTGATGTAATAAAAATATTTCATTTTTTATACTTTTTAAGGTTTTACCGTTACAGTAGTTACACTTTGACTTTTTTTTCTAAATAAGTACGGAATTGATTTAAAAAAGTAACATTTTTAGTGCCTAAAATCTTTGAGCCGTGTTTATCGTTAAGATAAACTTCAATTACTCAAGGATCATGATATTTCCAAGCAAAAAGTATTGGTATCCATCGATACTACCATGTATGTACTTGTACTAGATCGGCACTAAAATTCCCACTATCGTCCATCCCTAACACCGTAATTGGATTATTTTAGTACCTAGTATTCCCACACAACATCATAAAACAAACTGGTGATTAGAAGCAGCCAGGCATTTTTCTAATGAAGCAGATGTTTTTCCCTGGTCCCTCAGATGGTACGTGATAGCTGTCCTCTGCTGTCAACTAAGCCCCTCCTTCTTGTTTCTCGATATCTTACAATCTCTTTTTGGCTCAAACTGACAGGAGGCAGTCTGCGCTGATATCAGATGGTTGGCCTTGGAGAAATGTGGTCTGAATACAGAAACGTGTAAAAACATCCAGGGATCACTTTATGTCTGAAAAGGCCCAATGTAAGATTCATCTCCCGTCGGCTTGTCCGCAAGTGTATCACAAACATTGCTTACGGGTGAATGGTAAAACTCTGGATGAGAAACGTCAGTACGCTATTTTTAGTTTTAATGGATGTATGATGGTATGTTGTTCGGAGTACTTTGGTTCAAATGTCAAGTTGCCCGTAACTGAGCTCCCTCTCCACGTGCATAGATCCCAGTAGAGCATGGAGTCATATCTAATTCTAGCATAGTCCTAAACCATTGCAAAGGAAACTACAAACAAATATACTTCTCCCAAGCTGTTTGTAATCTTACTCAAACTTTAGGATTCCTAATCTCCGTTATGTCAGCAGTTTTGAAGGTTAAGAACACACAGTAAGGCATTAATCCGAGTTTAGTACCGACCAGAGCAAGGCACAAGTGCCAAAGATCAAGTTCAAAGACTGCCCGTCAAGTCCAAGTTTTTAGCTTCCAAGTCAAATTTCCTGGCAACGTGTCCAAGTTTAGAATCTGGGTGCGCTTTCAAACGCTAGCATGCTTTTGCATCACTGATTGGGTCTCTACACACTTTGCATTTTGCAAGGTTTTTGTTGCTTCGTTAGCTGGATAAGAGAAATAATTGAACTTCAAAAGTTATAACAAAAGAGTATTAAACACTGGTGTTTGTTTGTGTTGTTGTTGTCATCAGGTTCATTAGCTCTTTTTCCACTTCAGAAATTTGAAGGAGAGTATTTGCCCATAAAAAATCCTGGGAAAGACACACCCAGGCGCCTTTGGAGTACCACCTATACAAAGGGTATTCTGTTGAGCACCGTGAACCGTTCAGAGTTGCACTGATCAAAGCTAATTGATTTGTCGACTTTGGGGGCGTGTTGCTACGCCTAGAAAGTGCTGGGAAAGATTTTGTTCACTTTTTACCTGTGTTTTCACCGACACTGGTTTTTATATTGGCAAGGAGTATAAAACTCATAAAAAGTGGATGCTCAAGTAAGTGCACATTCTTCTTTTGCATATTGCTTTGGGTCTGCAACGAGGATCAGTAAAGTGTACCAGTAAACTATGAGAAAGTTTTATACTTTTTTAACACTTTTTCATCTCTCAATTGGTTTAAATAATCTATTCTGAAGTACAAGACTCAATCTACATGTAAACGTGGAATTTGCATATGGAACTTCAGGTTTACGCTAAAGCAGTTCTAGGACAAATGTTTATGGACTACTAGGTGGAGAGGAGATTAATAATGGTTTAAGACCTTAATATTTAGTCTCAGTGTAAATAAGACACTGAGTAGTGATAGAGCACAACAAAAGGACAAGCAGAGGGACTGAGACAGAGATTTAGAGAGAGAAACCACTGATGAGCATGATCCTGGGCCACTCGCACGCTTACTAAGATAGACTATCAGAGTAGCAAACAAGAATGACCGCTAGCAACACCACAGAGACATGTATTGTTTACGAATCCTAAAGGGAAAGTCCAAAACCAAATTGTTGAGTCTTAATTGGATTGGCACAAGTTGGATTAAAAAGTCTTAAAAAAGCAATCCCATAAGTGCTAGTTGAGAGTCCAAATTTGGTCCCCCTTAAATGTCTTAGGTAAACAAAAAATTTTCAAATGTAAATTCCAGGGTGGCTGAGTGGTTAGCGCATCCGCAGCACAGTTCTGAGGTCATGGGATCACATCCAGCTACCAGCCTTCCTGTGCGGAGTTTGCATGTTCTCCCCGTTCTTGCGTGGGCTTCCTCCGGGCACTCCGGTTTCCTCCCACATTCCAAAAACATGCATGTCAGATTACCGTATTTTCCGCACTATAAGACGCACCTAAAAGCCTTTATTTTTTTCAAAAGCTGACCATGAGCCTTATAATACAGTGCGCCTTATTTGTGGATCAATATTAAGTCGCAAAGTCTTGCAACTAATCCAAGCAGCCGCCGACCAGATTTTCCCCCAAACGCGAGTAGTCCGCGGTTTCATTGGCTAACCAATGTGTCAATCATCATTTAAATCGATCACTATTGGCTAAAGTTATTCGGAGGTAAAGGGGGGGGATCCTTTTTATCATTTACAGGCTTGTATAGGCTAAGGGGAAAAACAAAGCCTGCAATTGGCCAAAAAAAACCAAGACATTATGAAAGGATTTCTTGTAAAAAGATTGATAACTGAACAGCTCTTTCCCTCGTGAGATTGTCACGCAGCAATTGAGTGAATGTTTGAATCATCTTTTTGGGTTCAGTTCTAAGCAAGTAGCGTCACGGTGGCCCGGCGGGTAAAAGCAGTAAATCACCGAGAGACGGATATTGGCTTTCACACGAATGCATCTAAGAAGTTGCCAGGCAGAGAAAAACCCGTAGAAGCTCAGTTAGGGCTGTGCTGGAAAACCCTGAGGTGGCAGTCGGCTTAGAGAGTAAGAAACAAGCAGTTGAGGCCATAAATCTATCCTCGGCCTCGGCTTTCATTACACGCTTTTGGTTACTGGGCCCGGAAACATTACCTATACTAGTCAGATGTCGATCCCTCAAAAGCTTCACATACGTTTTAGTATGCTTGTCACGGAATTGCTATTTTCTCTGGGTTAACTTGCATTGATTTAAATTGCAAAACCCCGAACTCTTAGAGACAGCTTAATAAACACATTGGGTTCTGCAACGAAACACAATCATCCAAATTGGTAAAGCGAACAATAGAAATAATTTATGGAAAGAGGTCTAACAGCTAGGCCAGTAAACATTTTTTTATCCGGAGAATGCTCCCGGTGCCACTGCTGAAACTACTTAATCGCCCCACTATTTCTTCCTCTATTTCACCCTTTTAACTTAAATCGCTACCATTTTCGTTCACCCGTCATTTCCGTTGACTGGTTGCAGCCATTTACGTTCAATCACCTCCAGGACCTCCCATTTGCTTAAGTCTTTCCACACTCAATTTGTCTTTCCCCCTCATGAAAAAGACCACAATGCTTCAAGCAAAATAACATTGGATCGTGCATCTGGTTTAGCTGAAAAATATGTTAGCTTGTAATATCTCCTTTAAAAAGAATGAATGTAAAATATCTGCCCAGTATGCTTGTGTCGATGAAGTGACTTGTAAAATAAAATTGTTTATTGTAAGGCTTATCCTTTATAGCAGTCTGCAAAATTATCCTTCTGTTTTTCCCTAGCACTCACTGTAAATCTGGCCATTTTTGTTGAGCTATGGATACCTTAGCTCATATTAACACAAAAGTCTATGCCTACTGATCAATTTATGTATATCTTTATAGTACATTGTTTACCCCTTATGTTAGGAGTTACTGAGAAATAATCACTAGAGGCTGTTTGTCATCCACCCTCCTCCCGTCCGACTGCCAGTGAGGAATATGTTTTTATTCCAGAACACCAGGCTTAGTAAGTTTGAGGTAACCCTACAAGCAGGGTTAATACAGGTGCTTTAAATGAATGAAAATGCTTGGATTTTATTATTGTGTCTTGAATTTTGGCTGGAATGCTTGTAGTGGCCTGATATTGTTTCCATGTTTCTGAACAATTCTGCTTTAAAATGCTCTCTGGTGTCAGGACCAGAACAGAAACAGGACGCAATTTTGTTATGTTTCTCACAAGTTTTATGAAAGGAAAGAGGAAGGGCTGCGCCCACGATCCAGTGTTCGCTAGGCACGAGAAGCAAGTCGCTCTCGTACTCGGATTGTGATCCGAACACGGGAGTGGCTCTTCTGTAGCGAGCGATGGCGGTGTCAAGAACGGATAAACAGGTCGATAGCCGGGACAGGAGAGCAAAAACGTGGTCGGGGTCAGAAACGGGTCGTAAGCCGGGACGGCAAAGAAGCAGGCACAGCTGAGTCACATCAGTAATCCTGACACTGGTAGTTTTGTCTTGTCATTGCACTTCTTCTTCCCTCATGTTCAACAGCAGTTTATTGTGCCGTGTAACCGAAAACGAGTGCTAAAAAGGAAGATGACAAACGACAGAGACTTAAAGTGACCAAACCACAATATTTTACTTTCTACTTTGGCCCAGCCTTTTGCACAACAAGAACAAAAGGAAAATAGAAGAGGGGAATAAAGTAAATACAAAAAAAACATAAAGAAGACAAATACAAAAAGAAAGAAAAAGATGGAAAAATGAAAAACAAAAAAGGGAAAAATATGAAAAAGACTGAAAAGAAAAAGAACAAAGCCAGCTACCTGTAAGCAAGACGGCCGACAATTATGTCAGCGCCAAGTGAGGCTAATGTTATGTAAAATAAATGTGATTTTTTTTCGGCCTAATGAGTATTTTAAAACATGGATGCTTATTTCAGTGTTAATGTATTTTTCCTTTTTTTAATCAGTAATAGTTTTTTTAATTATATTACTCCCATAAGAAGGCGCTTAATAGTACACAACGTGTCACGGTTGCCATGGCTCCCAATTGGCTGCGCCCGTGTGGCACCAGCTGCGGCTTGTTGACAGATTGGTTTCCTGCTATTTAAACCCAGTCCTGTCACTCTCCCTGTGTCAGTCCATCAACAAACTTCTGCCCCGCAAGACGTGGGTTTGGACTCGGTCCTGTTCCTGTTGGTATTTCCTGTCCGGTATTGTTCCCGTTTATTTTGTCCTGTTTAATTTCGGTTTCCAGTTTTGTTTCCTCCTATTTTTGTCCTGTTTATTATTTTCTCCAGTTTTCGTTCCCGTCTAGTTTCTCCTGTTTCGATATCATGATTCATTATCTATCCTGTCTGTCCTGTCCGGTATCGACCCCATCTGTCTGATATCAACTCGGGCAATTGGAATCGATGTCGTCGGTCTCTGGCTTCCTGTGTTTCCATGCTAGACGGCTGCCTAACGTGCATGACTCCCTTAAAATAAAAGGCTTGTGTGAGAACGTCATGCGTTTGGGTCCTGATCTTGTTTTGGTTCCTGACACACGGTCTCTTTAGACTTTTAAACTCTGCAAAATACATAATTCACACCGGATTGATCCTTGGGATTGGCAGAATGTGAAAATTGGCTTTTTTATATCTTTGAGAAGTACATGAATCAGGATCATTGAGAAGAATCTGTCTGAGATGATTTTAGATGACTGATCTTGAATTGTTTGTTTGGAATAACACCCAAAGGTAGTGGGCATCAGGGCGACCTGTGAACAAGCTTCCATAGTTGTCATGAACAACAAGGTTTAGTTCTGTCGAGAGCAACGGACTCATTGTTAGCGGCGATTGCCTGCGAAGACAAACGAGCGAGGCTAAATTGCATGGTATTTCAAATCCCTTTCCCCATCAAGCCTATTGATCATGGAGGAGGCAGTGGTAGCTAATAGGTCATTACACACAGCGACGGCGTGAAGAGAGGGGCTGCACGAATCATTGAAGCCAAAATAATGAAACATTACGGCGCAGTCATAAAACACCCTGTACTCGGATGCGTAAATAAAGCCCGCAAGTCAATCTTTGAGCCGTGGCGAAAAGTCGAACCTCCCTGCGATGCAGAAGTCAAGGCCAATTTGGCGAGCGGCAAACTGGAGCGATGTGCTGCAACATGGAGAAAGTCCAATTTTCTGTGTCTCCATTAAGGTAATAGCACTAAAAGTTAGCACGCGCTTGCGCGGGTGTCTAATTGCTCAGAACGCTTCCGAGTCGGGAGCCCAAGCGCAGCTCCGCGGTGTGCTTTCCTGATTAGCAGTCTCGTTAATGAAAAGGCAATTAGGAGAATATGCTCACTTGATGGGCTTAAGGACGACCCATCTGATTTGATGGCAACTTTGATCGCTCGCTGGCTAATCAGACGATCCTCCACGGAGGCTTCGTATCGGCATCAATTGACTTTTGCAAAGAAAATGTGCCTACCTTATTTACAATCAGGGTTGGGTAGGGTTACTTTAACTGGATTACTTTCAATTACTTTTGGATTACTCCAATACCAAATATGCTAATAAAAGACAAAAGAAACTAAACACGAATAAAATGATGACTCACAACACGTGGTAAGCTTTCTCTCCTGGCTTTGATCTCTTTGATCTCCGGCAAAACGAACATAAAATGCGACGGGAACAAAATTAAAATAAATCCAAACAGCTTACCAACATCATTTTGCCGTTCAATGGATTCCGTTACTCCCCAAGCCTGCACAAAATGTAGTCATTTTATTTATATTTAGTTTCTTTTGTCTTTTATTAGCATATTTGGTATTGGAGTAATTCAAAAGTAATTGAAAGTAATCCAGTTAAAGTAACCCTACCCAACCCTGTTTACAATACTGTGTTCAAGATGAGCTAAATAACAGGAATCAAACAGGCGGCCCGCGGGCCAGCTCAGGCCCATTAAGGGATTGAATTCGGCCCGCGAGACAACACTCAAAGAAGCACAAGAGAAAAATGAGTTGCAGGTTGAAATATGTAAACTACATGTTGCCAAAGCCAGGTGCCTCGCTCTTTGTCTCTTTCTCTGTATATTTCTAACTTCTTTTGCTCTAACTTCCTTTTTTCCTTTTCTCTCTTTTCTCTTTCTCTCTTCCTACCCTTCGCGCTTTCTTTTCTCTTTTCTCTCCTTCTGTCTTTCTATTCCTCTTTGGATTTCTTTCTTCCGCTCTTTCTTTCCCCGTCTCTCAGGACTTCTCTTTTTATCTCTTTTATTTCTCACGCTCTCTCCCTCTCTCTCTTTGTCCCACCCTCTCTCCTTTTTCCTCCCTTCCTTCTCTTATTTCTTTATCTCTTTTTATTTCTTTTAAATCTACTAGTCCGGCCCCTGACAGAATATTTGTTCTATCGTGTGGCCCCCGAGTTACAATGAGTTTGACACCCCTGAGCTAAATCCTCAATCTGAGCCCCTTGTTGGGCCATCAATACATTTAAGTGAATACTCTGGACTTGATGGCCACAGTCATTTGTTTGTGCAGCTTTGTGACCGCCAGTCAAAAGAAAAACTGCACTCGAGAGCAAAGTGGATATACTTTATAGCTCTGTGTTGGCGCGGGCCAAGAGACCGTCTGTAATCAATGTCTTCCTGCAAATCCGCTTGGCTAACCATCAATCCTATTCTGTCTATGTTCCTGTTGACTACTGATTGTCTCTACAAGGGATCGTTAGAGAAAAAGATGGAAAGTTGGGCCTGAATCCGCTTTCAAATGCTGTACTTTTAGGGGAGGATTTTGTCGAGTCAAGTCAAGTCATGTTTATTTGTGACGCCCTTAATCACTAAGAGTCTCAAGGGGCTGGACAGATCAAAGATTATTGCAAACTACAGACTATTATGACACCATCCCCTCATCTAAAACCTACATGAGGGCAAATTATACACATATTATGAACGTAAAACATAGGTTACTCATATTCTATAGCACATGTGTCAAACAGGCGGCCCGCGGGCTAGATCAGGCCCGCTATGGGATTTAAACCGAGAGACAACACTCGAGAAAAACAAGCTGCAGGTTGAAATATGTCAACTTGATGTTGCCAAAGCCAGGTTCCTCTCACAAAGACACTGTACTTGTATTTATTTCTCTCTCTCTCTCTCTCTCTCTCTCTCTCTCTCTTTCTCTCTTTTCCACCCCTTTTTTCCCACTCTCTGTCTCTGTCTCTTTCACTCCCTGTGTCTCTTTTCCTCTTCCATTGTTGCTCTTTGTCTCTTTCTCTGTGTCTTTTTAACTTCATTTGCTCTAAGTTCTTGTTTTCCTTTTCTCTGTTTTCTCTTTCTCTCTTTCTACCCTTCGCGCTTTCTTTTCTCTTTTCTCTCCTTCTGTCTTTCTATTTCTCTTTGGATTTATTTCTTCCTCTCCCTTTCTTTTCCCCCTCTCTCACCACTTTTTATCTTTTGTTTCTTACGCTCTCTCCCTCTCTCTTTTCTTTCTTTGTCCCGCCCTCTCTCCTTTTCCCTCCCTCTTTCTCTTATTTCTTTACCTCTTTTTTTCTTCCTCTTGAATCCACTAGTCCGGCCCCCGACAGAACGTTTGTTCTATCGTGTGGCCCCCGAGTTCAAATGAGTTTGACACCCCTGTTCTATAGAGTAGAAGTGTCTTTTAAGTTTAGATTTAAACATTTCCACTGAGGTTGCAAATCGAATCTCAGGGGTAAGAGCATTCCACAGCACCGGGGCCCGGATGGAGAACGCTCTCCAACCTGCCGATCTCTTCTTGGCTCTTTGGATCACTAATAGACCAGCGTTCTCAGAGCTAAGGCTCTTATAGTCCTATAATGGTCCGACCACAATGGGATTGTTAGGGTCTTGTGCGCCTCCTTCCACCAGGGGGCGCCGAGTGGGTTTGGAACTGGGCACAGGTGTGTCGAACATCCACATCTGTCCCTCATTGTCCTCACCCTTTTGAGGATATTTTGGCTCATTTGTATTTTACTGATATGAGAGGTTTGTTTTTCTTGTTCGGAGATTTTTTTTTTTAGTGGTTCAGTGCCCACTTGTTAGTCTGTTACTTTGTTCCTTGCATTTTCCATTTACAGTATCTGTATTTGTTTTTTGTTCGGACTTAATCAAGTTGCCATCCTTCTTTTTTGAGCACCCTGCCTCCAGTTATTGCTTCCCCCACATGGGTCCATCCTCCAAAAACTATAACAAGGATAACTTACCAAAGTTCACTAGAAATGATTATGATAAATTACAAAACGTCAAAATCAACAAACTAACCAAAGTTATAATTAAAACCTAAGAAGCCGTGTCGTAATATTAGAAAATGTCAGTGCCTATATTTAGTCATGATTGCATAATTCCTACATTAATAATTTCCATTTTTAGTCGAAATTTTTCAACTTCACTTTTGTTTTACTTGGTAGCCTTAAGTGTGCTTTAGCCTCATTTTAGGCCTATTCCCTTACTTCTTTGAGTGGATTACTCAATGACAGACAGAAATGATTGGTTTCAGGCCATGAGGGGATGTGATCATCTCAAGTCCTAAATGCCAGAGTCAGAGCTCATGTCAAGCAAACAGTTGATTTCCTCAGGCAAAGGTTGAGCGGCTTGAGCAAGACTTCTCCCAAAGGTGACAGGCAGTTGTCAGTAGGACTGTTATCTAACTGTGGGATCGCTTCAATGCTTAACTTTGTAATTGATTTACAATCAGCTTATGGACCGCTAAGATTGATGGTAAATAAAAGGGTTGAAGGAACTGCTCATGCTTTTCAGGCTTCATTTTGAAAACCTGCCTCTTCGCTACCTGGAATTAAACAAACACACAGAAGGAGAAATAAATGATGTACAACAGTTGTTGCTATAACAGGAAAGCATAACCTTCCCGAAATTATTTTTTCCCATAAAATTACAGAGAAATTACAAAGAAAAATGTAAAAATTATTAAATGTCTTGCATAACGTATGTCACGACCAGCACACAGGGTAGTCCCAATCGCAAAACGTTTTCTCACAATTTTATTGAAAGAAAGAGGAAGGGCAGAGCCCGCGATCCGATGCTCACTGGAGGAAAGTCGCTCTCGTACTCGGATTGTGATCCGAACACGGAAGTGGATCTTCCGTAGCGAGCGATGGCGGTGTCAGGGACGGAAAAACTGGTCTCTAGCCGGGACAGGGAGCGCAAGGTGTGGTCGGGGTCAGAAACGAGTCGTAGGCCAGAACGGGAGAGTAGACGTAGTCGGGGACAAAAAAAAGGTCGTAATCCGGGACGGGAGAGAAGACGTGATCAGGATCTTAACAAGTCGTAGCCGGAGACAGACGGGAGCAAAAACGGGACAGGTGGGAGTCAGGGTCGAAAAAGGCTCGCCAAGTACACAATGTGGTTCGCAGACGGACTGACAAAAAGGGACAGAGAGGACTGGGTTCAAATACTGACAGGGAGCCAATCAGAACCCGCGGCGGTTAGCGCCAAATGAGCGGGCACAGCTGATTCAAATCTGTAATCATGACAACGTAATGCATGACCGTGTTTTAAAGTTTCTTTTACGGATTTAAGAGACTATTTTCCGTGCAAAAGGCAATTTCCCGTTTCTAGGACTGTAAAAGAATGATATGTTTAAGTTAATTTGCTTCCCGAGGGTCTCTTAGGATTGGACAACTGCCCTAAAATTGCCCTATTGAGTTAACTAAGATTACAGCCCCACAGGATTGCTGATCCATCGATCGTATAATTGGCCAGCAAATGACGAGAGTACCCTCATTCAGACTGGGCTGTACTGCCTAAGTGTAACAATACGCTTATTGCACACAGTATTTACGTACCTAATCACGGAGATGGGTGGTACTTGGCTAATCTTAGTAGCTTTGTCATCATCTGAATGTTTGCCAGACGGATTTGAGCTAATGAAATGACTGATGGACACCATGGCTCAATCAATGTCGACTAATGTGTTTTACTGTGAAAGAAGACTTAATCAGTATTAATGACAGCATTTATTCATTAAAGCACAACGCCACACATGAAAATTACTTCAAATGAATCCTTGTCTCTGTTTATATAAAGAATATGCTCATAAAACTTGCACACAAGCATTTAGAATTACTAACAATTGCAAGAAAGTTTCAGCCTAATTGGTCCAGAGAGTGGAAACGTGATTTTTTTTACAAAGGCGAGCTCCCCCAGAAGCTTGTAGCGTTTTATCTGATGGCTCTCCAAGTTACTTCAAAAACAAACTTTTTAAATGTCTTCTCAGTATTTGAGCCTACAGTAAATGCAAAGGGTACATACTAAGCAAAGCACTGGTCTCTTTAACTTTGTTGAGGACAATGTCATTGTCTTTAAGACGTGAGAATTCCCTTTTTAGTGTTTATCAGCGTGAAGACAGTGAACTCTTTAGCCTAGTTTTCACTCGTTTTAAAGCTCTGCTTACATGCAACCTGAGCACAGGAAAGGCTCAACAGGAACTTATATACCAACCCAACGACATGGTTGTCATGATGACTGATTAGCTTCACCTGTGCCCGCTCGTTTGGTGCCAGCCGCTGCGGGCTTCCTGATTGGTTTAAGCTCAGTCCTTACACTCGCTTGTTGTCAGTCCGCCAGGCACTTTGACTCTGACTCCCGTCTGTCCCTCTTTTTGCACCTGTTTTTCCACCCGTCCGTTCCTGATTTTACCGTTTGTCTCCGCCTACGACTTGTTTTCTGACCCGACCACATTTGCTCTCCCGTCACGGCTTACGACCCGTTTTTATCCCGACCACGTTTTTGCTCTTCTGTCCCGGCTATCGACCTATTTTCTCCGTCCTTGACACCACCATACGCCGCTCCGGAAGATCCACTCCCGCATTTGGAACGCGATCCAATTCTGCTTGCTTCCCGTGTCCAGCGAGCACCGGAATCGCGGGTGCTGCCCAACCTCTTTTTCTCAATAAACTTGTGGTTAACGTTACGCGATTGGGTCTATCCTCGTGCTGCTCATGACAATGGTAGGCTTCTTTGAGGAAGTTACATTGTGAGAGGACCTGCTTTTTTCTTTTTTAATTTCCTTTTTCTTTTTTTTTTAGCATTGATCCTCTTTTTCTTATGTTTTCCTGCTTTTCCTTCCTTTTGCTCATTTTCCTTGTTTTATTTTGAGTATTCTAGCCTTTTACTTCCTTTTCCTTCCTTTAATATTGTTTCTTATTTGTCCTTTATTTTATTTTTTTCTTCTGTTGTTTCATTTTTCCTTGTTATCTTTTTTCTTTTTTTAGCTTTATTCGTCCCCCATCAGAGAAGACCTTACAGGCCCTGCCGTCCCACCGCCGATCTGTTGTAGCTAATGGGATTGCAAAGTGTTGTCCTTTGTAGTAAAGCTCCGTTTGTCCTTTATTTGCATCTATCAAAAGTTCTAGATTCCGTTTTTTTCCTTGTTAGCTATCGTTCAGTTTTAGGTCAAAGTCACACAGTCCGAATCTGTGATTACGCATAAGCATTTTGCACGCGGGACGGCTGATAACCGAGCATTTGACGACTTAAAATGCACAGAAGACAGGACATGGATGGAACGAAATTGGACCATCGGGGGAAGGAAATTCAACCTTCGTTTACATGCGTCCCCCAGCGGAGAAATCAAATTCCGTGGCGTAGCCATCCTCGCCGTTACCGCGCTTCTTCTTTACGACTTTATCCTCCCCGTCCCTCTTCGCTGTTGATTACTCCCGCCCTATCCTTCGCCTCACCCGCCTCCCTCTTTCTGCTCCATGACATCCACAAAGCTGAGATTGAGCGCTCGATCTGTCACAAAAACAACAAGCACACGCCGGGGCGGAAAGACGTTTTAAAATTTGTGTTCTCCATGAGTTTTTTGTGCTTTTCTGTCTTGCACACGTACCGCCTGTCAGTAATTCCACAAAAAGAACACATTTTTTTACTTTGACACTGGTTGACTTTTGAGTTGTGGTAATTGTGGAAACAATGTCAAGTGAATTCATTATTCCGGGATCATAAATTAAATGTACAGACAATGTTTATTCTGTCACAAGCCAGAAACGGAGACAGGACCCAGTAGCGTTCGTTTACTCAGTTTTATTGATAAAGAGGGAGAGCAATGCTTGCTTCCACGATCCGATGATCGACGGACACGGGTAGCAGATGGCTGGAACGCGGAATTGGAACTTCCGTGTCGAGCGAAGATAATCGTAGACAGCAGGGATACTGGTCACTAGCCGGGACGGGAGAGCAAGGGCGGTATCGAGTTCAGAAAAGAGGTCGGTAACAGGTATCCGGCAGGAAACAGGGCAAAACAGGTCGGAGATCGGGATGGCAGATCAGGGCAGAAACGGGTCCAGAAACAGGTCGGCAACAGGTATCTGGCAGGAGTAATCAGCTGGGAGAATAGGTTCGCAAACGGTCTGACGGCTTCCTGTTGGAAGCCGGGGGTTTAAAAAGAGTCTCTGAACTAATCAGCGCTCAGGGCTGTTGGAGCCAATTGGGCAGTCACAGGTGCCCTGAATCAGCAATCATGACATATTCACCATTCGAGGATGGGTAACAGACTCTTAGCCGAGAGGAAACGGGTGGCGGAACTAAGGGTGATGTTTTGTCTTGCCATTGGTGGGGAAATGTCATATTTTTTAAGTAATCAATTGGTGGGGATACGTCCCCTCTACCCATGTCAAAACTACAACCTTGGTCGCAATTGTTGGCCTTCAGGGCCTGTAAGGCCTTCTCTGCTGATTCAAAATATCAGAATCATGTGATTTTAATAATTTTATGTTCATGAATACAAAGAATTGCAAATTGTCTGTCACATTCCTTTCATTGTTTTCTCCGGGTTGTGTGCATATTTAAGCGTTTAACCATTCACATTTAAGCCATTAATTCCTGTTGGGGTCAGAAATCTACCCGGAGCCCTTCACAATCAATTCTGCAGGCCCTGAGAAATAACATCAATATCAATTTCACTTTTGGTTTAGCCAATCAGATGTTGAGATGGCAAAGTAGAGCCTTCTGAAAGGCCTAAAGAAACTTTAGCGGGTTCACAAACTATGATTAGGCAGGGGCAGTAATGGATACATTCCAACGAAAACATGAAGGAAAAAATCCCTGTGTCCACTGTTTGTTTCAGATCCACTTTTTTAGCCCTAATTTTAAAAAATGTGTGCCAGAAATATGACGGAACAGGCTAGTCTTTCAGCATTAAGTTCGATTGTGATGGAAAAGAACTGTTATTTATTAAATACAATATTTTGAAAAATAAGCTATTGCTCTGAGAATGACATCTTGCCGGAAAGAATATTTTTCCTTATTTCAAGTTTTACATTTTTTTTACTAAAAGTATTTACATTGTTGTCACACATTCTCTATATTTTTATTTGGTATATCCGTTATATTTGATCTATTCATTTATTGGAAACCGGCTAAGCATTATTTATTAAATACAATAAGCTATTGGACTACAATCGCCCCTTTGACTGAAACATTTTCTCATATGATTTTTTTCTCCTTATTCTGAGTATCAAAATTATCACGGTTATTCTAATATTTATTCTATATATTTCATCCATTAAATTTAAAGTGGTTAAGCACTATTTAAATATATTTTTAAAAGCTATTGCACTGCGATGAAAAAAACATTTTTTGATTATATATTTTCCAGTAAAATAAACCCAAAAAAGAAATGAGAGAAAATTCATCTGCAAATTGAACTTTTTTTTTTTTGCCATTTTTTATGTTTATTTTCTTGGTTTCGCAATACCAATTTAAAAACATTTACATAGTTGGCCAATATTTTATTTATAAATATACAAATAACAAAAAATCTTTAAAAAAACAAATGTATCTGCTAAATCAGTCAATTTTCGCTAATTTTTAGAATATTTTCTTATTTTACTACAGAAATAATATATTACAACAATTCTGCAGTATAAGATTGGTAGCAATAAGTAGTTTCTAAATTGGTTTAAAATTTGAATGCATATATTTATCATTTTACTAGAAGAATAAGCTAAAAAATTAGAAAATGAAATCCAAGCAAATTTGATTCGACTTTCTGTTTGCAGTGCACAATAAAAAAAACAAAAAAATGTTCAGAATAAGTTGTTTCCCTAGAACTCCACCCTACAAAACACTTAAGAGGATGAAGCAGAACAAAGACTGTTGTCGATCCCATTTACATCATCTCAATTAACACCCTTTCTCTTCGTTTTTGTCTTTGTTCCATCAACGTGTCAGGCTGAGCTCCTGCAAAGAGGAGATAAAGCCGGCCGGCAGGGCACCGACGCTTTCGCCATCGGACTTCCTGGACAAGCTCATGGGACGAACGTCGGGATACGATGCCCGCATCCGACCCAACTTCAAAGGTAAGCCTAAGAGCCAAGGGCAGACGTGCCAAAGAGGCACCGCGGGGAAGAAAATGTCTGTTTCATGCCCATATTTGGAGAAACAAAGCAGAGGTAATTTGTGATGTAAAAGCCTGAAAGTGGATGACAACCAAGTATGCTCTATTGAAGGCGATGATACTGATCATCCATTTTCATACCTTGGGAACGTTCACAAGCAGGCAATTAATTTAATGGGAAACAAACTATTTCCAGTATTCTGATCACGTTTGGCCTTGCTAGAGGTAAGATCTTGGGCCCTGGCCTGAATTTTGGGCTTAAAATATAGATCATTAAGTTAGGCCAGCCGGGCTTCTCTCGCCATTTTTTTTCCTTCGTGGAGGATCTACACAGCATGCACTTACTTTTACTCAAGGAATAAGGAAAATGCTTACCAAACTATCAGTTTAACTCCAAATCACCAGATCCAAAGAAATTGTCCTCCCTGGTGTTGGGATAAAAGATGCGCGGATTCCTACCTCCACCTCCCTCACGTCAGATGTAATTTCTGCTTCTTGCCAATAACTTCACAAGCTTCACAAACGTTTTTACTTTTTTTGCCAAAGCTTTCACAGCTTGTAATATGCAGAATTTGATTTTATTTTCTGTGCCATTTTGTTCAGTTTCACTTTCCTTCGCTGCACGTCGCCGAAATGCGCAGTTGGGGGCTTAACCGTTTATTCAGGCATTGCACTCACGAGTGAACACTTGATTTGTGGGTAATCGGCTCCAAGTAAACTCGAGTTCAGCTTGAAAGTATGCCCAGCCGGAGTAAAGCTTCGTGTTATTGTGATTTGCAATAGAAAGTTATATTCATGTTCTGATTCTAAAATCGTCCTTTTTCAGGCCCGCCGGTGAACGTCACCTGCAATATCTTCATCAACAGCTTCGGCTCCATCACGGAGACCACCATGGTAAGACGTACTCGCTATAATCCATATTGTCTGATATAACGAAATTGTGAACATGCTTAATTGTTGTTAAAATTGTTGAGAAAAATTGTTCAAACCTCACATTGTTTATTTGCTGTTAATAGTGTCAATAATATTGTTTAAACCCCCATAAAAAAAAAAAACATCCATTGACTGGGAGATAAAATAGGAGCTTGCTCTGTCCACTCCACGCATCGGCCCGGTATAGCAGTACCTCCGGGGACGGTGCATTCGCACTGATCGCTTCTTGACCTTTTGGCTAGGACCTTGGCTTAGCCTCTTGGCTAGGAGCAAGTGTCTTGGCCTGTTGGCTTTGAAGTGTATAATGATTTGACTGATAATGGATAATGAAAAATGGAAAATAAACTTATAAAAAATCCCCCCCATCCATTATCTGCACCTCTTATCCTCAGTAGGGTCGCGGGGGTGCTGGAGCCCATCCCACCTATCTTTGGGCAGTGGGCAGGGGACACCCTTAACTGGTTGCCAGCCAATCGCAGGGAACACAGAGACTGACAACTCACTCTCTCATTCACACCTAGGAACGATTCGGACCGGCCAATTAACCTGACATGTATGTTTTGGGGATGTGGGAGGAAACCGGTGTGCCCGGAGGAACCCCACGCAAGCACGGGGAGAACATGCAAACTCCACACAGGAAGTTTCGATGTCATGACCTCAGAACTGTGCCCCACACGCGCTAACCACTGCGCCGCCGTGCTGCCCTACTGGGCATAATCCCAGTGCTTAAATGTAGAAAAAGCAGGAAAAGCTCCACTCTTAAGAGACAGTGCTTATTATTTGCACTTATCAGATATCACTGCAAACCACTCGAGATAGCGTGCCGCATTTGAATTTGGTAGAGTGTTCACAATTCCTGAAACGCTAGCTTGCTTTTTAACAATTAAAGCCGTTCGCTTGGTTTCTGCGCTTCCTGGAGCATAGCGGTGCAGCGTTGCTTGACCAGGGTTTCATCGGAGTTGGCATAATGAGTTGTCCACTCTGCAATTAAAATGAAACACAGAAAAAATACACGAGTGTGCAAAGGGCTACTTGTTATGAAAAAAAAAAAGAAATAAAAACCTGCCCCAGGGCTTTCAATCGCAGTAATTTAACTGCGAGGTCAGCATTAGAGAGGAGGATCGTGTTTATAAATGAGCCTGACGAGATGCTTTGATTTTTTGTCAAGAAATTACAATACTGATTATATCATTGCACACAATGGCAAAGCAGATCAATAGAAATAGAAATAGTGTGGAAACAAACTGCAAAATAAGAATTACGTGGATAGCGGCCATTTTGCTTCTCACCATCCAATTTAAAAAATAAACTTCACTCCATATTTATGGAATGAAAAAATAAATCAAGAAAAGCACAGTAGAATACAATATTTCATATCAATATTTAAAGAAAAAGGCAATCCATTTGATTTCCTACCAACAATATGTTTTTCTTAATTCTTACTATTCTTTTTGTTCTATAAAATATGAGTTCATAATGTCATGAACCAGAACAGGATCGGGACCCAAATGTGTGACGTTTCTCACACAAGCGCTTTATTTTACGGGAAATGGGGAGTCATGCACGTTAGGCAGCAGTCTGGCGTGGAATGATAGGAAGCCAGAGGCCGATGAGATCGATACCAATTGCCCGAGCAGATATCGGACAGATGGGGTCGATACCGGGCAGTACGGGACAGACAGGATTGATATCAAAACAGGATAGCGAAATTAAACAGGACAAACTAGACTGGAACAAAACCGATATAAACAAGGTATTCAGCCTCACACAACTCTTGATTTTCACTGTCCCTACCTTATCTGGAATGCAATCACCTCTCCATCTCTCTGTATTAGAAAGCATTGATAGGAATTGACTGTGGTTATCGGACAGACCATTGTCAGGAGTGGAAACTAATCTCCAATAGCTGTCAGTGCTCTTCAATTGAGTCAAAATATGCATATAAAGCGAGCTCTGTTGTGGGCACAGAGCTGGGCAGCCTGACAACAGTAGCTGAGAGACGGGCACTGGAAAAGCTGCGGTCAATCATGGACAATCCAACGCATCCACTACACAGCATTATCTCCAGACAGAAGAGCAGTTTCAGCGACAGACTGCTGTCACTGTCTTGTACTACGGACAGACTGAAGAGATCTTTTCTTCCTCATGCCATAAGGCTCTTTAACTCTACCCGGCAGAGTAAAAGCCCACATTAAACCACACCCCCTACATTGCATATTACCAAATTTTATTGCAATATGTATTCTGTGTAGCACTATTTAGATATTCTATACAACACGCAACAGTGGGCATTTGCACGTCACACTGGGTATTTGTATATTGTATTCTTTTAGCTTTATTATTGTATTGTTCTCAGCTCAGGGATGCTGCTGGAAATGTGAATAAAGTATCTATCTAGCTATCTATCTAATCTATCTATCTATCTATCTATCTATCTATCTATCTATCTATCTATCTATCTATCTAGACGGACAGGATTGATATCGAAATTAAACAGGACAAACTAGACGGTGTCCTTAGGTGTGAATGAGCGAGTGACTTGTCTGTCTCTGTGTGCCCTGAGACTGGCTGGCAACCGGTTCAGGGTGTCCCCTGCCCACTGCCCAAAGACAGGTGGCATGGGCTCCAGCACCCTGACAACCCTAGTGAGTTAAGCGGTGTAGATAATGGATGGATGGATGAATATCGTATTTAGATTATTGTAAATAATTATTGTATTCATATTGTATTACTTGTATACCTACACATATGTGCTTGAAGAAATAAGAAAAATTGTGTATCGACTTCCTTCCCATGACCATTTAGGACTACAGGCTAAACGTGTTTCTACGCCAAAAATGGAACGACCCCCGTCTGGCATACAGCGAATACCCGGACGACTCACTGGATCTGGACCCGTCCATGCTGGACTCCATCTGGAAGCCCGATTTGTTTTTTGCCAACGAAAAGGGGGCTAATTTTCACGAGGTGACGACCGACAACAAGCTGCTGAGGATTTTCCATGACGGCAGCGTTCTGTACAGCATCAGGTAACAAACGATTTTTCTTCTTTGTACTGATTGAAAGAATTTCTTGGGATATTCATTTGAATATTTAGCGCAGGGGTCGGGAACCTTTTTGACTCAAAGAGCCATAAAAGCAAAAAATGTTTTAAAAAGAAATTGAGAGAGCCACATCATATATTTTCAGACAAAATTGAAAAAACTGCCAAACACACTCTCTAGACAAAAGCTAATTCTTCAGCACATTTTATTTCACTGTGTGTCTTTTGATGATTTAATCAAATGTATCAGTGTTCATTTTACCTCTGAAAAGTGATGAGTCCCGGGGACTCGCATGCTCAAAAATCTATGGGTCCCAACAGAAATCTATGGGTCCCCAAAATTTAGTGTTATCGAGGTTGAAATTGTAAATCGGTGACAAATATATAATAAAAATCTATATACAGTGGAACCTCGGTTCTCGACCATAATCCGTTCCAGAACCCTGTCCGAGAACCGATTTGTTCAATCACCGAAATCGATTTTCCCATTAAAAATAATGTAAATTGTTTCAATCCGTTCCAATAGGATTTCTTACCTTTGTGGTGATCAGCAGAAGGCGCATGCTGTATTCCCTAGCAAGATCGGAAACTCTTTCATATTTCTCTTGAATGAGTTGAGCCGAAAAAGCCGGTTCTCTGAAAAGAGACGGACTTTTCACCACACAACTCGAGATCGGCGTGCAGACGAAAACTCGAACCGCGAGACCAAAACAACATCTGCCGGATCTGCCTGACGAAAAGTTTGGAGTGCGGTAAATCTTTTTTTAAAAATAATGTAATCGGGTAATAATGCCAATTTTGTGTCAAAAAAGTTGCGTCCTGGGGACGCACGTTGATTTGAGACTATGCGTCCCCAGCAAAAATGATGCGTCTAGGACGCAGGGACGCGGGCAAACGAGAACAGTGATGTATGAAATGATAATAATGCCAAATCCTGTGTCCCAAATCAATGTAAATATTTACAATTTGTCTTCCACCTTCAGTTAAAAGTGTTGAGGCAATTTTTTTCCATGAAATTTGTCCTTAATAACGGTTTCAAAACAATGTGCATGCAAAGTTATTTTGTAAAAATGTCACAAATTACTGCAAACGATAAGCATATCGTCATATTCCCTTTCGGTGTAGACTGCACTGAGCGAGATAGAGAGAGAAGTGCCTTGCGCTCTGTGCAGGGATCCGCCCACCTGTACTGCTCACCCAATCAAAGTCGTTTGCTAGCGTTTTTATTTAGCAGTTTAAATGGTTTCCTATCGAACTTTTGCATGAAGTTGCTTCGGCTTATATGGACCAAAACCGGGATGAAATCACTTGACTTTGGAACGCCACAGAGAGATGTGCAATACAGTAATCCCTCGGTTATTGCGGTTAATGTGGAGCAAAACCACCCGCGAAAAGTGAAAATCCGCGAAATAGCGACGCCCCTTCAAAAATGCTTAAAAAAAACAATTTTACTTTTTTTAATTATTTTATTTTATTATTATTATTTTTAGGCCCGGTTAATGGGGACCAAAACCACCCGAGAAAAGTTAAAATCTGCGGAGTAGCGACACCCCTTCAAAAATGCTTAAAAAAAAAAAAAATATATATATATATATATATATATATATATATATATATATATATATTTTTTATTTTATTTTTATTTATTTATTTTATTATTTTATTATTATTATTATTTTTTTAGACCCACGAAGCTCTGAATCCGCGAACGTGGAAGCGCGAAGTGGCGAGGTCCCACTGTAGTTACATTTTATTTCGGAGCCATACTTGCTCATGAAAAGAGCCATATATGGCTCCCGAGCCATAGGTTCCCTACCCCTGATTTAGAGTGTTTGTGTATGAGTTGTATCCCCGCCATTAACCATCTGCATTTGCTACCTCTGGGAAAGATTCCAGCTCACTGTGATCATAATGGGGATGTGTCGTCTAGCAAATGGTTGGATTTTGAATTTTGCAGCAAGGAATTTGCCCGCTCGAAGTAGATTTCAAGTAGAAGAGGTGAAATCTTTTGTAGTTGAACCCGAGACATTCTGTCAAACGGTGGCCCCAGAGCCTTTCAGCAATAGCGTGGCTTCTGGCCATTGCACCTTGGCAGGTAATTACATTGCTGTGGGCACGCTCCCAAATTGCTCCCTCTTCTCCCAGCATTGCCGTTGTATTGATGCCACAACAAATAAGCCGAGGCGCACAGTCCAATAAGCGGCCCATATGTGGCTTTTTTAGTTTTTGGGCTGCATTAAGGAGAAGTAAACAAGCCAATTGTTGCAGGAAAGATCATTTTGCTGGTGCTCTAAATGCACAGTTTGTCAGGACCAGAACGGAAACAGGACCCAATTGCGTTACGTTTCTCACAAGTTTTATTAAAGGAAAGAGGAAGGGTTAAGCCCATGATCCGGAGTTCGCTAGGCGAGGGAAACAAGTCGCTCTCGTACTCTGATTGTGATCCGAACACGGAAGCGGATCTTCCCTAGCGAGCGACGGCGGTGTCAAGGTGTCGATAGCCGGGACAGGAGAGCAAAACGGGTCATAACAGGAAACAGACGGGAGCAAAAACACGACAGGTGGGACTCTGGGTCGAAAAAAAGCTTGCCTTTTATTCACTGAGGTTCGCAGACGGACTGACAAAAGGCGACAGACAGGAGTGGGTGTAAATAGGGACAGGGAGCCAATCAGAGTTTTTTAATGTTTGTTTATTTTATTTTGCATTATTATTATTTCACTCACGATTCTTGTTTGTATTGGCAGAACATTGTGATTAATATAAGGTGTTTTATCATTTTTAGGAACAGTTTTCTAACATTTAATCTTAATTTTCTTGTATTTTTCCATTCAATATGAGCAAAATGGTTTGCCAATGAAAAAATTGTTGGGGGGCAGTATTCAATCAGTTTTTAGCTTTCATTTATTTGTAGGGTTTTTCTTTTTAATTTAAAGATTTTTTTTTGCTACTCTTTTAAAAAACAAAAAACCTTTTGAATAAACCCTGAAAACTGCATGAAATTAACTCCCATTCTAATGATTAAACATAGAGTTCCAGAGAGATTTAGGGCAAGGTCCTCTAACTTTTTTCAACCTAAGAGCTACTTTTTGTTACTGATTAGCTCAAACGGCACCCAGTTTGGTATACATTTCTAAAATAGCAGCTTAGCGAGATGGTTTGCTAAATAGCTGAAAAAGATATTGATTTTACGCCAGAAAGCTAAACAGGTAAAAAACTAAAAGGAAGCTAGCTTAAAGAGTAAAAGGCCAACAAAATAGCCTGTTAGAAATCTAAGAAAAAGCTTAATAGTTAGCTAGAAAGGAGGCCAAAATTTTGCTAGATCGCATGCAAAAAAAAGTAAAAAGCTAGCAAGATAGCTTGCTAAATAGCTAAAAAGGTAAGTAGATAGATAGCTACAAAGCTAAAAAGGTAGCCAGATAATTAGTTTAAAAAAACGCACATTTTCATGCTTATTTGCTTTATAAAATCATTAAATTTGGAATTCAGTTTGTTATATTTCCTGTAAAATCAATCAATTGAAAGGTGAAAACATAAATGATATGAAGAGCTTCTCATTCTGTTCTCTTAATTAATAACATTAAAATAATTACCAATACTTAAATACCTTTTTTGTCCATCAAGCCCATGAACTGGATTTTTTTTTAAACTCCAATTTCTAAAATAACAACTTATCATGTTATTGCTTAATTATTGATATGTTATTACCAAGTTAATCGTTAAAAAATAGGGTTAAATAGACTCAGTCAACTACTAAAAATCATTTTACTAGAATATCACAATGACCAGGCACTGGTGAGCTATCTTCAGAACAGGTCTGCGAGCACCTCAACTGTCATTGGGGGGGCACCACGTCGGAGACCCCAAATTTACAGAGAATGCAATGTAATTATTTGTTTGAGACAATTCACCGTGAATTTTTAGACGAGAAGTGTACAGATTTAATGGGCAGCACGGCGGCGCAGTGGTTAGCGCTTGTGCGGCACAGTTCATGTCAGGGGAACCTGTCGTGGGTTCAAATCCAGCTCCAGACTTCCTGTGCGGAGTTTGTATGTTCTCCCCGTGCTTGCGTGGGTTTCCTCCGGGCACTCCGGTTTCCTCCCACATTCCAAAAACATGCATTTCAGGTGAATTGGCCGGTCCAAATTGTCCCTAGGTGTGACTGAGCGAGTGAGTTGTCTGTCCCCGTGTGCCCTGCGATTGGCTGGCAACCAGTTGAGGGTGTCCCCTGCCCACTGCCCGGAGATGGCTGGGATGGGCTCCAGCCCCCCCCGCGACCCTAATGAGGATAAGCGGTATGGCTAATGAGATGAGATGAGATGTACAGATTTATTCCTCAAATTGGGCAACGAGGATCTTGCTGTTGTTAGCTAGCATAGCTTGGAGACAAGCGCCCTGCAAACCAACAGATCATTCACCTGTCAGGTGCTAGCTTGTTAGTGCCATTCTTCTTATGGAATAAGACAATCTTTTTGGGAGAAGGATGTCAGGATGTTGTCCAAAGTAGACGGGATTGGTTTTATGAAGGCAAACTTTTCGAGTTTAACGTAAAGTACTGCGGTACCCCCGGGATATGCCTTACAATGTTTTCACTCTAGAATTAGAATTGTCTTTATTGGTATTGATAACAACCTAATGAAAATTGTTTACGGTGTGGAATAAGATGCTTTTTTTCAACAAAATCAACAAAATATTTTGTGTACTGAAAAACTTAAAAAATTCAAACTTTGCTCGAGTTATTGTAGGGTTACTTTACTGAGATGTTCAGAGATTGGTCGACGTTATCTGAAATGCTGGTCTGCTATTGGCCTGCGTCAAAGCATCAGGAAAATGGCGATATGCTAATAAATGAACGGCAGTAAATTCCAGACTACAAAGGGAACCTGATTATAAGCCGCATACTCAGATCTAAGAATGAAACAGAATTTTGTCTTTCTGAAAGCCGCACCAGATTTTAAGCCGCAGGCTTAAGCAGCCATAAAAATAAACTAATTCATGTTCTTTTCTTACATTCTTTGGTTGCACATTGCAAACGGTGCCGTACACCCGCATATCTGACGCTGTTTTCAGCTTCATCGTTTTTAGTTTTTTTCTGACTTGTTTACTTCTCGTGTTTATGGATCATGTGACCATTCCAGATGGCGAGCACATATTAACTTCTACACCGAAAGGAACCGCGGATTAGGGCTGCGTCGTATAAAATGTGAGCCGTATAGTTCCAAACGCCAATGTCAGGGCAACGATATGGTGGAGAATAGTGCCAGATTGAAACACTTGTGTCTTTTTGGTTGCTGTCATTTGTGGTTGGCGCGGTAAAGTACCTTATTTGTTATCGTTCCTCGAGGACTATAGGAAACTTAACTGATCTGACATTGACGGCGTTGACACGGTAAGAGAAGTGTAGCATTTTTTAGGATTTATTCAACTGCTGTTTGGTTCAGATTTATAAATTGGTTACTTTTGTGGGTGAAAAAGTTTAAATACTGTAAGTATGTCGCAATTATTGAATAAAGTCCGGTCAAACCTCCTGTTTTGCTCCTGTTGTGTATTATATAAATAATGTTGGCAAAAACACGGACTAATTTCTCTCGAAGGGCGTCCTAAATTTTCCAGACGTCATTGCAGAGTTTTGCATTCTGAGCGCATGCATTATGGAAAAGAGCAGTTTTCCATTTTTATCGGTACTACCACGAAAAAAAATTATTGAGCCGCGCTGTATTTAAAGATGCAGTGTTTAAAATGTCGGAAAAAAGTAACAACGTGTCCAGAATTTACGAGAACTTTCGCAATGCCTTTCTGTTCATTCGGTTCAGAGTCTCATGTGCTTCATAAAGACTAAGCAAGTTGGCAAGAAGAACACAGTATTTTTCCTACTGTATTTATTAGCTAAGGTTCCCCAGGCGGGCAGTAATGCTGAATGGCAAAGCAAAAACATGAAAACCAGGTCAATTAATTATGATTAGTGTTATCAAAATTTTATTAAAATTATGATTAGTGATTATTAAAAATATCTATTTTCACACCAAAAGATTAAATGTTTCCTTTACATTCACATTAATTTAGAATGTTATTTAATTATATACATGTACAGTACACATGAGTAGGTTTTAGTATACTCTATTCCTGTCAAGGACCAGGACAGGATCAGGACCCAATCGCGTGACGTTCTCACAAAAGCCTTTATTTTACGGGAAATGGCGAGTCATGCACATTAGGCAGCCGGTCTGCTGTGGAAAGACAGGAAGCCAGAGACCGACGAGATTGATTCCAATTGCCCGAGTTGATACCGGACGGATGGGGTCGATACTGGACAGAACGGGACAGACGAGATGGATAACGAACCAGGATATCGAAAATAAACAGGAGAAACTAGACGGGAACAAAAACTTGAGAAAATAACAACAGGACAAAAACAGACGGAAACAAAACTGGAACCCGAAATTAAACAGGACGAAAATAAACAGGAACAATACCGGACTGGAAATAACAACAGGAAAACGGGACCGAGTCAGAACCCACGTCTTGTGGGGCAGAAGTTCTTTTGACGGGCTGACAAAGGAAGCAAGAGAGCGCCGAGCTTAATATAGAAAGCCAATCTCTCAACAAGCCGTTGCTGGCGCCACATGGGCGGGGCCAATTGGGCACCATGGCAACTATGACACACGGGCGCCGCCGATTGGGTGCCATGGCAACCATGACATCCCTACGCATCCTCCCCACCATACGTCATAATCACTTTGCGATCCCTGCCTCAGTACATATTCCGTGCGTCTACTGTAATACCTGTCATTTCTCAAGGAAGATAAGTTCTGGGTTGTGTTTGTTTAAAGGCGTTGTCCGCAACTCTTAATGTTGCTTCTCTCTGCCGCCATCTGCTGGCTATATGTCTTGATTTTTAGCGTCACTCAGCGAATTTCTCCTGTACTAATGAAGTCTTATTTTCTTATCTTTTTGAATTTTGGCTTGGCGTTTGGACTGTATTTAAAACAGGCATTTTCTTAGTTTTACCATTTTCAGGCTACACTAACAAAAAAATGGGAACAAACATGCAATCACTCTTCACACCTCTCCCTGCCTCCCCCTTTCCTACTTCCTAATGTTTTGCAAGTCACTGAAAGGTAAGATATAGGCACACAGGGTTGGGTAGGGTTACTTTAACTGGATTACATTCAATTACTTTTGGATTACTCCAATACCAAATATGCTAATAAAAGACAAAATAAACTAAATACGAATAAAATGACTAAATTTTGTGCAGGCTTGGGGAGTAACGAAACACATGGAACGGCAAAAATTATGTTGGCAAGCTGTTTGGATTTATTTTCATTTTGTTTCTGTCGCATTTTATGTTCGTTTTGCCGGAGATCAAAGAGATCAAAGCCAGGAGAGAAAGCTTACAACGTGTTGTGAGTCATAATTTTATTCATATTAAGATTCTTTTGTCTTTTATTAGCATATTTGGTATTGGAGTAATTCAAAAGTAATTGAAAGTAATCCAGTTAAAATAACCCTACCCAACCCTGTAGGCGGAGTGGGAAACAAATGATAAATGCTCTTTAAACTCATTTGGGCATTGTTAACACATGCTTAATGGAGTAAATGATCAACTGTCAACTGGAAATTTCCATCACTAATAAGGGGAGCGATTGGCGCAGGTTGACAGGTATGAAAAGGTCTGTTTTTGCAAGCAAACGCCAGTTGATCATTCCACTTCTCTCCGACTTATCACTCCCCGTCCTTTTCCGCTGTCCCCTGTTGCCGTTCTATCTCCTGCTTTTCAATCTGCTTCCTCATCTCAGGCTGACTCTCATCCTGTCCTGCCCCATGGACTTGAAGAATTTCCCCATGGACATTCAGACGTGCACCATGCAGCTTGAGAGCTGTGAGTCTTTTTCCTCAACTTCCTGTTGCTCTAACCCTTTTATCTGGCTTTTTCTCCGGTTTTCTCTCTTTTCGCCTCATGTATACTATAAAGTGTCCAATTAAGGGAGATCTGGGATATGCTTCGTCTCTACTGAAGAGTAAATATGGGGTTTTTTTTGTTATTTATGTGATATTCATAAATTCATTTTCGGAGAGCTTGGTGATCTTATCCTAATTGCATCCCCCGTGTATGGGCTAATTCAGCAAGATTTGTGAGGCGGGTAGAAGGAAAAAAAAGTATCTCCCTTGCTAGGTGTGTTAAACTACTGAATTTTACGCACACTGGATTATAAGACGCACCCCCCAAAAAATAGTGATACATTTTTATATATACGACGCACTGGACTATAAGGCACATGGAATGAAAACGACAAGAATAGAACCTAAATTAAAATGATAAAATCTGGTTTCTGCCTGCGGGCACCAGGTAGCATGCTAAGGACAGTTGAGTAGCCCACGGACCGGCTCTGAGAACAGCTAACCAGTGCTAGGTCATTGTCATTTTCTAGTACATTTAAGTCAATTAAGCCCTACTTCCAACAATTATCCTGGTAATAGCTTTGTAACAATATAGTTATATATACCGGAGCCATATCCCCCTAGTGGGAGGAGTCAGGAACACGTTCATTATTCTGACTCTTTCTGGGAGATTGATACAGAGGAGGGGGTTCCCAGCCCCCTCGCTCAACCCAACTGATGTGGGAGTCATTGAGTGACCAAACCCCCCCAATTCCAACCCCTAATGCTGAGCGCCAAGCAGGGAGGCAATGAGTACCAATGTTGTAAGTCTTAGGTATGACTCGGCCGAGGTTTGAACCAGCGACCTCCCAGTCTCGGGGCAGGCGCCCTACCCCCAAGGCCACCGAGCTGGTCAACATAGTAATAACATAAATTGTAATTTTGGAAATGCATATCAAACTGTGTTCCCATTGCGCTAATTAGTAACAAATTGTTCTCAACTTGAGAAAGATTGGA
Source organism: Urocampus carinirostris (assembly GCF_059441175.1). NCBI lineage: Eukaryota > Metazoa > Chordata > Actinopteri > Syngnathiformes > Syngnathidae > Urocampus > Urocampus carinirostris. The sequence continues at coordinate 34,405,832 of NC_142357.1, read as the reverse complement.
GACCCCTGCTTTTACATTTCTCAAAGGCAGAACAGTTACTGTATGCGGTATAATTCTACTACAATTCAAACAACAGTACATATTATTTTAGAATAATTTATAGTAAATGCTGGTGAAAGAGAGATTCTCGAGTCAAACTGTGGTCTTTGGAGAATCTGGCCAGGAAGAGCCCTGATCTTTATCAAACACCCAGTTATATACTCCTTTTGTTACAGGCCAGAAATAGAGACAGGACCCAATAGCGTTCGTTTTACTCAGTTTTATCCGATGATCGTCGGACACAGGTAGCTGATGGCAGGAACGCAGAAGTGGCACTTCCGTGTCGAGCGAGGATAGTCGTGGGCAGCAGGAAAGCTGGCCGATACCCGGAACGGGGGAGCAAGGGCAGTAACGAGTCCAGAAAAAAGGTCGGCAACAAGTATCAGGCAGGAAACAGGGCAAAACAGATCGATGGCCGGGACGGAAGAGCAGGGCAGAAACGGGTCTAGAAACAGGTCGGCAACAGGTAACAGGCAGGAGAAAACAGGGCAGGAGATTGTCGGAAGGTACGGAGCTTGCCCTAGTAAAAGCGTAGGTTCGCAGGGCGTTCTGACAGCTTCCTCTTGGAAGCCGGGAGTTTAAAACGAGTCAGGGAACCAATCAGGGCTGTTGGTCCCAATGGGGCATTCGCAGGTGCCCTGAATCAGCAATCATGACACCTTTGTTCCATCTAATTATTTTATCAATTCTGGATATTTGTAGCAAAAACATCAAATTTGTTAAAGACTGATCAATCCAACTTCCTTTAAACAAGCTTCCCTTGGACTCTTATATAAAACCCCCGTTCCATTGTGATGCTGTCCTTTAAAGTTCAAAAAAGGTTCTCATTCTTTTCCACTATAATTTTGTACAAAATGTTATCATAAAGAAAAATCATCATTCAAGTAATCACAATACAGTTCATACTTTCAGACAATTATTGACCAAAGCAACAACAAAAAAGGATTTCCATTGAGGTTTTGAAAGTTGGCGTCTGAGCTTCTGCTAAATACTGCACTCTCTTTTGTTTTCTTTTAGCAACAAACAATTCACCACAAGAGAGCACTTAAAGAACACTCTGAGTTTCTCAAAGGCAGAACAGTTACCAGATACCGTATTTAATTGTAACTGTGTATTTCTAATGTTTTCACTGTATTTTCTAGTAGTGTTTCAGTAGTGCAGTGGTTAGCACACGGTTAGCCTAACAAGTGAAAGGTACCTGGTGAATGACCAATTGGAAACATTTGTTGGTCTGGAAGAGCGATGGGTGCCACCAGGCTTACTCGCCCAAGACACACCACAGGAAATGGTGCTTCTTCGACTGCAGGGGTTAAAGCAATGGTTCCCAAACTTTTGCCGGCTCGCGCCTCCTTGGCTCCCCAGTGTATTACTAGCGCCCCCCCAACCACCCTCCCAACACTCAAACAGCTCACACGGTGGGCGTGATGCTAGCAAACTTTTAGTCGAGTTTATTGGCTTGTGCTATTATTAAAACTTGCCTCTGATTGGTCGGCGCTTTTAAAACTCAAACAGTAACAATTGTGTCCATCACTCACTACAAAACCTTGAAAGAAATGCAGTGCTTTGCGGTTTCATAACCACACTACGTTCAAACTTCTGACTTCAACTTCGGACTGCCGCCCCCCTATCGCCCCCCTTGCCGCCTTCTTCTTCCTCATCGCCCTCCCAGGGGGGCGGTACTGCCCACTTTGGGAACCACTGGGTTAAAGGATAACCGAACGAAACCAAACTAATACGTATTTTCTGGTCTATTAGGCGCACTGGATTATAAGGCGCACTTTCAAATGTCTGGCCTCTTTGGGTTTTTCACTTGCATCTTATAGTCCAGAAAATACGGTACTTTAAAACAGTATTTTTTCACTGATAAAGTCAGTGGAAGTAAAAAATGGGCTCCCCTTGCCCTCGTAAAGAATACATCAACCCCCATGGAGCCAATTTCCAGCTTATAAATAATAACAATATTTTTTTCCTTTCCGATATAATACATGACCCTTTGCTCGGTGCCCGACAGTGACCCATTCCTTTGTCACGAGCACAAAAAGGTGCTTGTTGAAATTCACAAAGACACACTCACAAACACAATTGCAGCTTGGTGCTGCTATCTCTGCCCATGCGTGCTTATCTGATGGCACACAGGGGGATTTGTTTGGCTTCACGCAAGTCACGCCCTTTTGGCGACGGACAGAATCGGATTTATGTGTTTCAAACCTGTCATAAGAGAGTCCAGTTTATTTTCTGGTACATCGTTTATCCTTGTACCTGTTACTTTCTACAGCTCACACTTTGTTAGCTTAAGTGCTACTTTGTCTCAATTGACCTTGCTCGCTTAAAACGTGCATGTGCAATCTGGCGAGAGAAAATAACACTATACAGGAAACGACAATGGTGATATTATTTTATTGTCATAATATTATTTTGATGATGTCACAATATTTAAAGCAGCTCATTTTTAAAGACCCAGTTGTTTTTAGTTTGTACAATCGTATGGCTCTTATGAGTCATACAAAGCAGATTTTATTCAACAAAGCCAATTAAAAAATATACATTTTGTACTGAGAAAAACACAAAATACAATTAAAAGCAAGATTTTCTGCCATTGGGGTAAGAACTTGTTTATTTATTTATTATTGGGTAAAAAGGGAGTATTCAGATGTTCACTTTGTAGTATTTCACATAGGTATTTGATTATTAAGTAAAAATAAATTAATAAACATTTGAGACCAAAAAAAGAAATAATTTAGCCAAAACTATTATTTTTGTGGATTCATTTTAGGTCAGCAGCCTTGGAGTTGACAATAGACGTCTGGCAAAAGTCATGGCAGGATGTTATTGCAGGAAGTGACAAGCTGTTATGCTGAGCGAGCCGGGCCGGAAATAATAATTTGTTTTGAACACACTATAAATGCCGACGTGAAAAAAGAAACGATGAACATTGCTCGAACATTGAATGCAATAGCGAGCGTTCCCTCTTTGCCATATCTCCTCTCTGCGTATATTTTGGGGCGACGCCCAACAACATCCTTTCCAAAATAAGTGACACCCAACGTGGCTGACTTACAGTTAATCCACAACATTAGTCATCAAAGTTCATGCCTGATGCACATTCTTTTTTGCAGAGTACAGTCAAAGCTTAAGCTTTAACTGAACTTAACCAAGTTAAAGCTTTAAAGCTACTAGACTTGTTTTATTCTTAACTTTAAATTTGCTTCGACAGAGCTTTAAATAGGAGGTAAATCATTTTTAAACCTTTAATCACAATTACAGCTAAAGCTTTTACTTAAGTTAACTCGGGTTAAAATCTAAGGCTACTTTGACTGAGCTTTAATTTAGAGTTGAGGGCACTTTAAAGATTTAAGTCAGACTTGTAGCTAAAGCTTAAAGTCAAGCCAACTCAAATTCAAACATGAACTTTGAATTAAAACTTTTCAAAGGTTTTTCTAAAGCTTTAAATAAGAATTACAGCTAAAGCTTTAACTCTAGTAAATTCAAGTTAAAGCTTTAAGGCTACTTGAACTGCTTTAGTTTTAGATTTAAGTATGATTTGACTGAGCTTTTACTAAAAGTTAAGGCACTTTTAGGGCTTAAACTCAAGTTAACTCAAATGAAAGCTTTAAAGCACGTCAAGTCATGTTTATTTGTGACGCCCATAATCACAATGAGTCTCAAAGGGCTGCACAGATTATTGCAAACCACTATTATGACACCATCCCCTGATCTCAAACCTACATGAGGGCAAGGAAAAACTAAAAAACCTCAACATGAGGAAAATAAAGAAACCTTGAGAATAGAATAGAATAGAATATACCTTTATTGTCATTGTTACAAAATGGGTTGAACGTATTGTGACAACAAAATTGGATGTGGCACTCCAGTTTCACATTTTACAGTGAGGATAAAAGAAAACAAAGAAGCTAAAGGAAAATGGAAGATGTTTGTGTTGTCCTTGTTGCATACTTTACAGAAGGGACTGCACATGAGGTAATCCCCTTCCAGGATGACCAGGCTACAATGCAATTTACATTAACAAACAATAAAGCTACTAAAACAGTCTTAGATTTGGCTTTGAATCTGCTTTGACTGAGCTTCAACTAAGGGTTAAAGCAGTTCTAAAGCTTTAACTCAGGTCACCTCAGGTTATTGCTTTAACTCTAGAACTCTTTTAGTTATAGCTTAAAATCTGCTTTACTGAGCTTTAACTAAGAGATAAGGCAATTCTAAAGCTTGAAATCAGAATTACTGCTCAAGCCTAGAATAAGAATTACAGCTCCCAACAACAACAAGATCAACAAGTTCCCAAGGTCCACTTGGCATATAAATAATAACAATAAATCTCCTTTTTCACTTGTTGCGTCATGTGATTGAACCCAAAATAGGGCGCCATGCGTCTTGTGTGCATTACTGTGACAACGGAGGGGACGGTCACCTTGACATAGCGTCAGACGTCGAAAGGACGTTTGTAGTTTTACTGCTACTTCTGTCGCCATGGCAACATGGATGAGAGTGGCTAGGGAAAACAATAACAACGGGCGTTACGTTCGCATGTGCAAGGGAGATGCTGAATACAAGGCCGTCGTTGTTTTTTTGTTTTTTTGCTGCAGGGTATACAGAGAAAATACATCCTAAGGATCACAAATGTATAATGTATTTTCTGTACCAAAAGGCACACAAGATTATGAAGCGCACCCCCTAAATCTAGTCTTTTGCTGTATTTTGTTTGATACATAAGGCACACCAGACTATAAGGTATATGAAACTGAGACTACAGTAAGAGCTATTGTGTTTATTGGGTTTATTACCGTTGGGTTCTTTTTACACGTACGCAAGGTTGGGTAGGCTTACTTTAACTGGATTACATTCAATTACTTTTGGATTACTCCAATACCAAATATGCTAATAAAATACAAAAGAAACTAAATGTGACTGAAATTATTAAATTTTGTGCAGTCTAGGGGAGTAACGGAATACATGGAACGGCAAAAATTATGTTGGCAAGCTGTTAGGATTTATTTTCATTTCGTTTCTGTCGCATTTTATGTTAGTTTTGCCGGAGATCAAAGAGATCAAAGCCAGGAGAGAAAGCTTATCACGTGTTGTGAGTCATAATTTTATTCATATTTAGTTTCTTTTGTCTTTTATTAGCATATTTGGTATTGGAGTAATCCAAAAGTAATTGAAAGTAATCCAGTTAAAGTAACCCTACCCAACCCTGCACGTACGGCATATAATGGTGCTATGATTGTTCGGCCAATGTGTCGCTGGTTAAAAACGCAAAATATTGTTTGCAACGGGTATCGCACCTGGATCGCATAGTCACTTTACCACTACACCAACAGTGGTATGGAATTCCAAAGAAAAGGTATTAGAGCTTATCTCACGATTACACTATTTTTATTCACAGTACCAGAAACACTTGCATAGTGCATTCTGTTCCGCATTCTGATAGATTATACAGTCCCTCAACTTCTTCACCTGTGCGTCAATAACGTTGCGGTTTAATATGTATACGTACGTACATAATGAACTTGTATAGCATTTTGTTGAAGGACTCTGTTTTCTGTTTCTGTCTTTTGAAACGTTATTGATGCTGTAAGGTTTTAACATTTACTAAACTGCAATCTGACTCCTAATACACTTCTCGTGTCATGTCTAATTCCTTACAGTTGGAGCAATTTCTGAAGTCAGGGAAATTATTGACCCAAGCGCCGCATATAGTCCATATATTAATTTATTTAGCCGAATCACATAGTTAAAGAAATCAGTGCCAATTTCAATCGTGTGCAGGAGACGACGGGGGCTTGTCCGGGATGCCCCTTTTATGCCACATGGGATGGACTGTTTACACCCCATGATCAAGCCTCTGGCTGATTGTTCCGCGCCGTGTTGATGCAATTTCAAGCATTGGGAGAAGGGTGATAGGTCATCGCCCTTACCCCCAGGCGAGGTGATTAAATCATTGTTATCTGCACAAACAGAAAGGAAGAAAATGCACATTCCAAGGCAAAGTGGGGTTCACGACAAAACTCTCATAGTTTGCCCTCAAACACTGAAGTCAGATTTTGGAACAAGTATATATGACTTTACATAAAATGAAACAGTGTATAAAATAGTATCTAACTTCAATGCTCAATTGAAGATGTGGAGAGACTGTTAAACTTATGAGAATGCACTATGCAAATCAGTGTTTCTGGCACTTCAGGTAAAAAAAACGTAACAATGAGGCTCTAATGCCCTTTTCACTCTAACTGCTACAATCTGGGTTGGATTCCTGTTGCATCCAATGTATTGCGATTTCAATCAGTGATTATTAATGATTAATCAATCAGTTCTCAAATACTGAAGTATACCGTAAACCTTGTGTAGTAACTCACACATATTAATATTATATGCATTTCTTCGGTATATTGGTTATAAGCTGACTTGAAATTTTTGGGCCAATTTGCGGTGTTTGAGTGCGCCTTGTATTCCAGAAAATACAGTACTGTATGCATTACCTGGCGCTATTACTGCTCGCAAATCTTAATGTAGATGTGCCGTCACGGTGTTAGGTTTATTATCCGAAGACGGTCCCCACATGGGAAAAAAGGAGCTCCCATGACAGATTGTCCTTACTTTATCTTTTGTATTCCTGTCAGTCTCAGATAGCGTTTTTATTATACCTTGCTCACTAGGTCAATTACACCTCGATGCCTTTTAGCTGCCGAGATAGCAAAAAAAATCATTGATTATCTCAGGAACGCATTGCCATTCTCGTCACTCATTACAGACGTTGAATGACAGAGAATTCTGCCTCCTGAACAAGATGAAGTAGATTTTATCGAGGTTGGGTTTTTTTTTCCCAGCCAGTCGCTACTGGCGAGGCTGGAACAACCTGAATAATTGATGCGAGGCCTTATGGGTCCGGAGAGGCATCACTATTATTCAAATCTGTTCGGAATTCTGCATTGTTGTTGCATGTGTCATGCATTTTTAATACTTTTGCCGTATAATCAGGAGGCTAGGATAGAGAAAAGCAGAGAATATACAAAACGAAGCCTGTAATTGGATGTGTATCTATCAAAAGCTTCACAGAAAAGGACTTTTCATCAGTAGAAGCTGTTTAATTGCATTTTACACACAAGCCCTTAAAATTGCCGTGTGGTTTCTTGCTGTTCGGAAACCTTTGAGGGCAACATTGTTGTCGCTGTTTCCCGTGACCTTTACGTGACAAGCGCCTTAGCAGGCGTAAGGTCAACGGAAGCCAACGTGGCAATTTTTACACCCTTTACTCCTTAATTAGTTAAAATGTCAGCGATATATTTAAAATCACAACTGCAAAGCTAAAATAAAGAAATGCGGATAAATATTAAAATTAACATGCATATAAAAAATACAATCACTGTAATCCCCTCGTTTATTATTACTGGGGACCAGAACCCCCCCTGTGATATGTGAAAATCTGTGGATAATGGATCACGGCCACACGGGTGCTTTTCATTTATAGTGGCAATAATGGAAAAAAAGAGCCACCTTGCAGGACACGTATTTGCCGGGTCAGCCCCCGCTGTCAGCAATAGTGGACTGGGAATAACTGATCGCAGCCAAAACAGTGCCATTCGTTTTTTGCCGGTCGCAACAGCATGCGTCAGCATCGAAAAAAAATAATGCGCTCTGGGGATAATGGTTCACTTTTTATTTTCAAACCTGCATATTTTGTGTTTTCATTGAGGGGAAAAAAGAGAATAACTGTAATCCCTCGTTTTTGCCGTTAATGGGGACAAAGAATCCCCATGTTATGTGAAAACATTTGGATAATGGAACACAGCCACAAGGTGCATTTTAGGCAGTAAGAGCTGGAGAAAAAAAAAGAGGAGCTGCACATGACATTTATTTACTGTTTCGTTCCCCATTCTCAACAAATGTTGACGGGGAATAATGGATCACAGCCAAAATATTGCAATTCATTTTTTTCAGGTCACAGCAGCATGTGTCAACCGTACGAATCGAAAAAAATATCCCCCGCTCTCAACAATTCGACTGGGGATAATGGTTAATTTTTTTATTTTTAAACCTGCATGTTTTGTGTATTTCATTAAAGAAAAAAAAGGAATAGCTGTAATCCCTCGTTTATTGTCGTTAATGGGAACAAAGAACCCCAATGTTATGCGAAAATATTTTAATAATGGAACACAGCCATACAGGTGCTGTTCATTTTAGGCGGTAAGAACTGGTAAAAAGAGCTGCTGCACATGTCATGTATTTGCTGTTTAGTTGCCCATTTTCGACAAATGTTGACTGGAGATAATGGATCACAGCCAAAAGAGTGCAGTTCACTTTTTGCATGCCAGAATGGCACGCTTCAGCAGCACGAACTGGAAAAAATAACTCTGCCGGGCCCTCCTCTCAATAATTGTCGAGTCGGGAAAATGGTTCATTTTAGGATGGCCAGAAAAGCCCAGCGCCCGACAAAAGTGCCTTCTGCCGTTACCTGCTGGCAGTAATATGGGATAATGGATCGCAGCCGCATGGGTACAGTCCACTTTAGGTGTTAATACACTAAAGGCAAAAATAGAGTCACCAGGCCTGACAAAAAATGCGCTCTTCCCGTCCTTGGATCTTGGAATATATTTACCACTAGACCATTAGTGATACAGAAACAATTTGAAATGGCATTCAATTTTATCTGATTATCACACTTTACTCACTTTACCAGAAACAAATGTTAGAGAATGGAGAAAACGGACATTTCCTCCTGAAAGATATAATCAAACGCAAAAAACACAATGAAAAAAACTTTTGGTGTACTTGGACTTTGCGTTTATTCATATTTTTCAGGATGTCATTTCTATTTTCTCAATATTTAACATCCGTTTCTGGCACAGTGAGTAAAAAGTGTGATAATGAGATAAAATGGAATGCCTTTTTATATGTCATTTGTATTAAAGTAATAAATCACACTGTTTACTCACGGTACCAGAAACAAATGTTAGAGAATGGAGAAAACAGACATTTCCTCCTATAAAGATATAATTAAACACAAAAAACACAATGAAAAAAACTTTTGGTGTACTTGGACTTTGCATTTATTCATATGTTTCAGGATGACATTTCTATTTTCTCAATATTTAAAATTCGTTTCTGGCACAGTGAGTAAAAAGTGTGATAATGAGATAAAATGGAATGCCTTTTTATATGTCATTTGTATTTAAGTAACTAATTGTCGTTAGTAATCATACAGTTGGATTTACTGGAGATGCAACGGCACCGACTGGTGGTGTACCGCGGGATTTATTTTCAATTAAAAAATGTGTCTTGGCTCAAAAAAGGTTGAAAACCCTGGTCAAGCGGTTGAGCGACAGCCACAATCCGGGTTTGATTCCCGTTGCATACAATGTTTTGCGACTTGGTTGGTTTTTATCATTTGACATTGCACGAATTCGGTGGTGTAATTCCAATCGTAACCACCGTATTTGGGTGCGCCTGATAACCCAGAAAAGAAGGTATATTCATTATCTATCTTTTCTTCTTTTATAATCTATCCCTTCTTTACCAATTTCTCCACAGTCGGCTACACCATGAACGACCTGATCTTCGAGTGGCTTTCCGAGAATCCCGTCCAAGTAGCCGACGACCTCACCCTGCCGCAGTTTGTGCTTAAAGACGAAATGGATTTGGGCTACTGCACCAAATATTACAACACAGGTATCAACTTGTCGATTTCCTTTTTTCTGTTTTGACCGACACGACGAGTGATTCGATACAAACGCAGGTAAATTCACCTGCATCGAGGTGAAGTTCCACCTGGAGCGCCAAATGGGTTACTATTTGATCCAGATGTACATCCCTTCGCTCCTCATCGTCATCCTGTCCTGGGTTTCTTTTTGGATCAATATGGACGCCGCCCCCGCCAGAGTAGGCCTGGGCATTACCACCGTGCTTACCATGACCACGCAGAGTTCCGGGTCGCGGGCTTCTCTGCCAAAGGTGAGTCCTACCTCTACTGGTACCTCTACTTATGAATGTCTTACATACGAAAGTTTCAGGTTACGAAATACCTGAACGGGAAAACCTTTCCTCTACTTACGAAGGCTTTTCAGGATACAGAGTCACAGTCTTGTAAAACGGACAGACTGAGGAGATCTTTTCTTCCTCATGCCATGAGGCTCTTTAACTCCACCCGGTGGAGTAAAGGCCCACATTAAACCACAACCCCCACATTGCATATTACCATATTTTTATAGCAGTGTGTATTCTGTGTAGCACTATCTAGATACTCTATATAACACGCTACATTGGGTATTAACACATCACATTGGGTATTTGTGTATTGTATTCTTTTGCTTTATTATTGTTTTGTTCTCCAGCGCAGGGATGCTGCTGGAAGTGTGAATTTCCCTGGGGGGATGAATAAAGTATCTATCTATCTATCTATCTATCTATCTATCTATCTATCTATCTATCTATCTATCTGTCTGTCTGTCTGTCTGTCTGTCTGTCTGTCTGTCTGTCTGTCTGTCTGTCTGTCTGTCTGTCTGTCTGTCTGTGCCAGGACCAGAACGAAAACAGGACCCAATTACGTTACGTTTCTCACAAGTTTTATTAAAGGAAAGAGGAAGGGCTGCGCCCACGATCCGGTGTTCGCTAGCCGCGGGAAGCAAGTCCCTCTCGTACTCTGATTGTGATCTGAACACGGAAGTGGATCTTCCGTAGCGAGCGATGGCGGTGTCAAGGACGGAAAAACCGGTCGGTAGCCGGGACTGGGAGAGCAAGACGTGGTCGGGGTCGGAAACGAGTCGTAAGCCAGAACGGGAGAGTAGATGTCGTCGAGAACAAAAAAGAGGTCGTAAGTCGGAACGGGAGAACAGACGTGGTCAGGATCAAAACGGGTCGTAGCCAAAGACAAACAGGAGCAAAAACGTGACTGGCGGCTGTCTGGGGTCGAAAAAGGCTTGCCTTGAAAAACAGAGGTTCGCAAATGGACTGACAACCGGGGATTGACAGGACCGGCTTCAAATATTTTAGGCGACTTCGTTCTTCAAATCCCCTCCTCGTCTCTTATTTTCAACATGCGAAGGGTTTTGAGTTTTTCCTTGCCTGCATGTTGGTTTAAGATCAGGGGATGGTGTCATTGTAACCTGTGCAGTCCTTTGAGACATTTTTTGATCAAAGGCGTCACAAATAACATGGGACTTGACTCGACAATTTCACAATCAGAAAGGTTCTATCCAAAGAATGATCCATTAGTTGGTTTCATAGCATGTTGGCCACAGCTTGGAAAAGGCCAAACTAGATGCTCAATGTCAAAAGTTCACGTTTGATAAAGTGAGGATCAGGAAAGGGATTGACCGTCCTCGTCCTTTAAAAATTTCCAAAAGACGCCGAAAAGGGTAGGCACTCGGGAGCGGAGTGGACTATTTTCGTGCTGAAAATGCCACTTTGCATGAATGTAGGACAACGTCGCGGACAAAGAACACGAGAGGATCGAAGACTTAGGTAAGGTGAGGACAAGAACGACACAAAATCATGAGGTCATATTGTGCTTTCCAGTGTTGGGAATAACCGCGTTATAAATAACACTGTAATCGCTCTCCTCCTAATTGTTTACGTCACGTCTTTCGGGATCATGTAACCATTCAAAATAGCGACTATGATACATCTAGTTAGTGATTACGAATATTTTCCAATCAGCACCCACAAAACAGAAGGTAGTTATTTGGTTTCTTCACTATCCTCTTGTTGAGGTTTTGAGTTTTTCCTTGCTCTCATGTCGGTTTTAGATCAGAGGATGGTGTAGTAATAGTCTGTGGTTTGCAATAATCTGTGGTCTGTGCAGCCCTTTGAGACTCTTTGTGATAAAGGGCGTCACAAATAAACATGACTTGACTTGAATAAAGTATTTACCATTAGAGAAAAGGCGAATTGGTGAATGCTGCAACTGACTCTTGTTATTCGCTCTATGAGCCTTCTTTGTAAATGGGAGCTGGCTACCCACCGATCAAGAGCCGCTTTTTTTCTCATGTGATTGGTCAAAATGCTTTTTTTTCAGGCATTCTGTGCTGTTGACTTTGAATTTGTTGATCGTTAAAAAGGTTAGAATTGTTTTGTTTTGTTTTTTGTGTTTTTTTTGTAAATTCATAAATATATTTATTTATGTTTTTGTGTTTTTCATATTTAACGTTTAAGTGTTAATTTTGCTTATTTTTCCCCCCTTTTTTAGTGATTCATAATAATACATAATAAATGGTAATATAAGGATTAACGACCAAAACAAGCTGAAGAGCCATTTGGGAGCCGGAAGAGACAGCTTTTTTTTAGTTAGGAAAGCTGAAAACGCCGGTTCTATTAAGAGTCGGAATTCCCAGCTTCACAACGGACCATTGCATTAGATTTAATTTATTAAACTAACTTTCTATTGTTTACTTCTGATTGTTATTTTATGTTATTGTTTACCGTTTCTTTTTTGCTGCCTTTCTGTTTCTTTTTGAGTGATTCATAATACACAAAATAAATGGTAATATAAGGATCAAACAACCAAAACGAGCTGAAGAGCCATCTGGGAGCTGGAAGAGAAGGCTCTTTTCAGTGAGGCAAGCTGAAAATGCCGGTTCTCTTGAAAGAGTCGGAATTCCCAGCTTAACAAAAGACCATTGGAGCTAGATTGTATCTATTTAACTCACTTTGTATTGTTTACTGCTAATTGTTATTTCTATTGTTTACCGTTGCACTTCGAGTGTAGGATAAATCTGTTGCTGGTGAGAGGCAATCAATATTACAAGCTTCTATAACACAACTACCTGTCTCTTCTTCTCTACTGACAACAACTGACTCGAATACTGCTCAGAAAATTTCAAATTCTTTCACATACAACTTCTTTTCAAAGTACTGGAGATAGTTACTCTCCCTGGTAACTAGTTACTTTTTCTATAGAGTAACCTTTTGAAAGAGGTTGTGAGGAACTAAAACTAATTACTTTAATAAAGTAACGTGTTCGACACTGGTGCTCTCTATCTCTCTCTCTTTCTCTCTTTCTCTTTGTCTCTCTTTCCCTCTCTCTCTCTCTCTCTCTCTCTCTTTCCCCCTCTCTCTCTCTTTCTCTTTCTCTCTCTTTCTCTCTCTCTTTCTCTCTCTTTCTCTTTCTCTCTCTCTATCTTTCTCTCTCTCTCTTTCTCTCTTTCTCTCTCTCTCTCTCTAGTTGTGATCCCGAAAAGCGAACGTATGTTCCGCTCAATCTGCCAGAGCGCCCGATGTGTTTTAGAGTATGAAAGCATAGCGTGTAACCATAGCAACTGTATCCCCGACTCACGGGATAGAACGCCTGACGACTCGAGACGAAGATGCTTAATATGGAATGATGGCCGCGTCCAGGGTTGAGTAGGGTTACTTTAACTTGATTACTTTCAATTACTTTTGGATTACTCCAATACCAAATATGCTAATAAAAGACAAAATAAACTAAATATGAATAAAATTATGACTCACAACACGTGGTAAGCTTTCTCTCCTGGCTTTGATCTCTTTGATCTCCGACAAAACTAACATAAAATGCGACAGAAACAAAATGAAAATCAATCCAAACAGCTTGCCAACATCATTTTTGCCGTTCCATGTATTCCGTTACTCCCCAAGCCTGCACAAAATTTTGTCATTTTATTCATATTTAGTTTCTTTTGTCTTTTATTAGCATATTTGGTATTGGAGTAATCCAAAAGTAATTGAAAGTAATCAAGTTAAAGTAACCCTACTCAACCCTGGCCGCGTTGTAATGCACTGCATGGTGGCATGCATCATTTCTGGTGTCATAGTCAGAACTTAAGGCTACTATAGGCCCGGTTAGAAATAAGATGTTGAAATAAAGATGGGCGCCATGAGGCTGTACTTGCCCGAGACACACCGCAGGAAATGGTGCCCCTATGACCCTGGAGGTTAAAGGATCCGACCAACCAACCAAAAAATTGGAAGTAATTTTTTTTTTCTTGGGTCATAATTTCCACACCCGTAATGTTCATTCCATTCTTGCATTATTTTATTTTTGTTTTTATTGTTTGTTATTGCAACATCCGTTGCAGCCAGGTCATCCTGGAAGGGGGATTACCCCATGTGCGGTCCCTTCTCAAGGATTCTTCATATTCCTCATGTTGAGGATTTTGAGTTTTTCCTTGCCCTCATGTAGGTTTTAGAACAGGGGATGGTATCATAATAGTCTGTGGTCTGTGCAGCCCTTTGAGACTCCGTGTGATTAAGGGCTATACAAATAAACATGACTTGACTATTTTTAATTGGGGCGGCATTAGGTAAAGTGCTCGTCTTGGGATCAAGAGATCGCAGGCTTGATTCCCGGCTCCTCCGTGTTATTTGTCGAAGTGTCCTTGGGCAAGACACTGAATCCCTAATGCCCCCGATAGCAGATAGTTGCCTTGCATGGCTGACGCGGCTATCGGTTAGTTAGTGTTTAAAAGGGAAAAGTGTGAAGCACATTGTAAAGCGCTTTGGGAGGTCTTCATTGACTTGAAAAGCGCTATATAAATGCAGACTATTTACCATTTGCCATTTTTATGTATTTAGTGTATTTGTAGTTATTATTCAAGTATATTATATTAATATTTGCCGATTTTTGTGTATAGTGTGTTTCTAGTTTTTAAATTAAACATTTGTGCAATCGACAGATATATCTATCTCTTTTATCTGTGTTGAATATGTGCAATTTTGTGGTGGGGGAGGGGATTTAAGGTGGCGTGGGGACGGATGCGCTTGGAAGGGGGTCTCGCCCAGGGTGTCATTTAGTGTAAAACCACCACTGGGGGGAAGAAATGGACAAAGAGGATCTTCCGTAGCGGCGATGGCGGTGTCAGGAACGGAAAAACAGGTCAATAGCCGGGACAGGAGAGCGAAAACGTGGTCGGGGTCAGAAACGGGTCGTAAGCCGGGACGGGAGAGCAGACGTGGTCGGGATCAAAACGGGTCGTAGCCGGAGACAAACGGGAGCAAAGACGGGACAGGCGAGAATCAGGGTCAAAAAAGGCTTGCCTTGCATCAACAGAGGTTTGCAGACGGACTGACCACAGGGGATTGACAGGACTGGGTTTAACTAGGGACAGGGAGCCAATCAGAGCCCGCAGCGATGGGTGCCAAATGAGCGGGCACAGCTAAGTCACATCAGTAATCATGACACTCATGGTCAACCGCTTTAAAGCACTTTGAGTATTCGTTCTCGCATCCTGGCAGATGGCGTCCAAAAACAGGCCCTAGGCTGTAATCAGGGTTTGTGACCACAAACACAACCGAGACACCTCCGAATGCACTACGTTCATTACATCTTAATCACTGCTTGAAGTCTAACCCACACGCTTTGATTTTGAAAGGTTTTGTCTTCAAGGGTTACACTTGATGACTAAATTGAAGAATCCATTGTTTTGGGTTTTTATGGAAATATGAGCAGTGTTTTCCTGAATGTTTTTTTCCACATTAAAATGATGCATTGAATACAAATGTTGCTTTAATAAAGATGAGGGCAAGCGTTTACAAACTCTCTAGAACCGGGGTGTCAAACTCGTTTCAGCTGTGAGGCCATATGCTAGAAAAAAAAATCTCACGGGGGCCAGGTTAAAGAGAATGAAAGACAAATCAAAAGAGAGAGATAAACAGGGAGACAGAGTAGAAGAAAAAGAGAAGGTAAAAGAGACAGAAAAGGGGTGAGAGAGAGAAATATAAATACTACAATAGAGAGAAATGGGAAAAAAGAGAGAAAGAAAGAAAGAGACCAAAAATGAAAGAACAAATTGGAGAAAGTGAGAGAGGGTTAGAAAAAAGAAGAAATGTAGAAAGAGAGAAAAAAGAGTGAAAGAGAGCCCAATAGAAAGAAGAGGGAAAAAGAAGAAAGAAAAGGGAGAATAAAAGGATGAAAAGAAATAAATAAAGCAAGAGAAAGATAAAAAAGAGATAAAAAAAAGAGTGAGCATGAGAACGAGAAAGAAAATGGGTGAGAGAAAGAGAGAACGTTAGAAAAAAATAATAAAAGAGCAAAAGATAAAGAAAAAAAGTGAAACGAGAGAAAAATAAATAAAGAAGAGAGAACGATAGAGAGGGTTAGAACAAAAGAGAAAAAAGGAGAGAGAGAAAGAGAGTGTTAGAGAGAGGGAGAGAAAGAGTGGGAGAGAAAAAATAGGGGCATGCAAGAGAGAGGGAGAAAGAGAGAGAGAAATTGAGAGTGAGAGGGAGACAGAGACAGAGAGAGATATTACTACAGTTGCTTTGCAAGCGGTGCCTGGTTTGTGTGACATCAAATACACATATTGTATTTAACACTGCAGTTCATTTTTCTCTTGCACTTCTCTCAGGGTTGTCTTGTAGGTCGAATAAAACCCTAGGCGGGCCTGATCCCACCTGCGGGCTTCCCGTTTGACACCTGTTCCCTAGAAGGTTATACAGTTGAGCCCCGGGCTATGAAATTAATCGGTTCGGAGTTGCGCGTTCAGTTATATTAAACCAGGTGTTCTGCCGAAACGTCCTACCCTCTCGAGACGTCCTACCCGGAGGCTGACTTGACAGCAGCAATTTTGCTTTCTTTATTATCAGGTAAAACCAGCAGGACTGATACTGAAAATTATTACAAACAGAACTTTTACTGACGATATAAAACCAGGGTTGGGTCACATACATACACTGCACCATTAGTCAACAAACACCGAGCTAGAAAGGTGCCAAAGCAAAACACTCCGGGTTTGAAAATTACGTCAGAAATGGAGGTAAGTTCGACCCAAATTTAGAATGTCAATCATTAAGTTGGGCTGGTGGGGCCTCTCTGTCGCGTTTTTTTCCTCCCCTTCGTGGAGGACCTACACAGCATGCACTTACCTTTACTCAAGTCATTCTTTAAATAAAGAAAATCAGTCCAACTCAAAATCACCAAATCCATACAATTTTTCCTCCTCTGTGTTGGGGTAAAAGACGCGCGGGTTCCTCCTTCCACCTCCCTCACGTTGACATTCAGAGCACTTGGCAGAAATCACATTGCGTCATCACCTGCCGCATGAACTCGCAATGCTTTCTTTAAGGTAAACATATTCCTTTGGTCCGCTCCAGTTCTGAGTCAGCTGTTAAACGACGGCCGAGGCAACTAGCTGGGGGCAAAGTAGAAGTACAAAGAGAATTTAAGAGGGACAGGGAGTGCCGCTGCATCGTTGCATGGCCCAAACCGGCAGCTCAGATGGGGAGATCCATGGGAAGGGCGTGGCACGTGTCCAAAGTGGCCGCAGTTGCCCTTGCGATTATCTGCTTTGAAAAAATAAAAAAATCTTCTTCGTGTTGTAAGCCGTAGAGTAAAAAAATATGCAAAATAATAGCAGCTCTTAGTTTGGAATTTACAATACATGTTTAGATATAGAAAAATTAGCTTACTAACTCTAGCTAACCTACTACTACTAACTTACTCTAGTATTCGTTCTCTTGGGTCCTTACCTTGATCTGTCTCGATTTGTCATCTTGGGGGCCACACGATAGAACAAACATTCTGTTGGGGGCCGGACTAGTAGATTAAAGAGAAAGAAAAAGAGAGATAAAGAAATAAGAGAAAGAGGGAGGGAAAAGGGGAGAGGGTGCGACAAAGAAAGAGAAAGGGAGAGAGTGTGAGAAAATAAAAGAGATAAAAAGAGAAGTCGTGAGTGAGGGGGAAAGAAAGGGAGCGGAAGAATAGAAATAGAAAGACAGAAGGAGAGAAAAGAGAAAAGAAAGCGCGAAGGGTAGGAAAAGAGAAAGATAAAAGGAAAAAAGGAAGTTAGAGCAAAATACGTTAAAAAAACACAGAGAGAGAAAGAGACAAAGAGCAACAAAGGAAGAGAAAAAGAGAGACACAGAGTGAAAGAGACAGAGACAGAGTGGGAGAAAAGGGGTGGAAAAGAGGGAGAGAGAGAGAGAAAGAAAAAGAAATACAAGTACAGTGTCTTTGTTCGAGGCACCTTTCTTTGGCAACATCAAGTTGACATATTTCAACCTGCAGCTTGTTTTTCTCTTGCGCTTCTCTTAGTGTTGTCTCGCGGGCCGGATTCAATCCCTTAGGTGGCCTGATCTGGCCCTCGGGCCGCCTGTTTGACACCTGTGTTCTAGATTAAGCTAGATAAAAGGCTGGGTGTAGATTATCCTAGCTCTTTATAACAGACGATATGTTACCTAAGACAGTTATACATCAAATTGACAATGAATAAAGTGTGGTGTTCCACAGGGATCTGTTTTAGGACCAAAGCTTTTTACATTATATAGCAATGACATATGTTCAAATCAATTATTGCTTAAATTGTTAATCATTAATAGTTTTCCGATAATACAAACACACAGTCAATAGCCTCCTGGTTTAACGTGTATATGTACGTAAAAGAGCAACTATAAAATATGGTTGAAAGACTTTGGTTCAGTTTTTCTCAACATTATTGACGCACAGGTGAAGAAGCGAAGAGACGATTTATCGGAATGCACTATGCAAATCACTGTTTCTGGTACCATGAGTTGATACGCGGCCATGTGATCTGCAGGTGTCCTATGTGAAAGCCATCGACATCTGGATGGCGGTGTGTCTTCTCTTCGTGTTCGCCGCCCTACTGGAGTATGCAGCGGTCAACTTTGTCTCCAGGCAGCACAAGGAGTTCATCAGGCTGAGAAAAAAGCAGCGGCAGCAAAGAATCGTGAGTGTTAAATCAAGCCGGCTTTAACGCCGGGGACAAAGAAGGGTGGTAGGGTGGGGTCAAATACAAACTGTATAAGCACGATAACTTTGACTTACACCCCACGTTTTGATCAACGGCAGTATTTTTTTTTTCCTGGAAGGGATGCTGTCGATATGCTTGGACTTGTTGCCTTGGCAACCGGTAACCAGTCGCAGGATATGCATGTTAAAAAAGTCAATTTTAATGTTGGGGACAAATAAAGACAGAAATCCTTAAAAACCTTTTGATAGTTATTCAAAGTATGCTCTTCTGTTTTTAAGTAAATAATAAACTACTGATAACACATACTTAGCTATGTCTGAGTTACAGTGAAGAAACTAAGTATTTGAACACCCTGCTATTTTCTTATTCCTCCCATTAAGAAATCATGGCGGGGTTTGAAATTTTCGGTTTTTCTTTCTTTTTTTTTTTTTTTTTTTTTAGTTTATCTCTCTCACAGTGGACAACCTACGATGAAAATTTCAGACCCCTAGATATTTTATGCAATTTTTCAAGCGAATTTCAACTGAAAGTTCCTTATAAAAACATTCTATGTACAATAATATGATAAAATAACCCTTGCCCCTTCTGTTCCACACCTAACAACTCGGAAAACCAAATAAACAGACATAAACGTTTAAAATAATAAAATAAATTCAATTCAAGTCAAGTTTACTTGTATAGCCCTTAATCACAAAGAGTCTCAAAGGGCTGTACAGACCACAGATTATTGCAAACCACAGACTATTATTACACCATCCCCTGATCTAAAACCTTCATCCATCCGCCACTCCAATTGACCAGCCAAAGTCACGTCACACAATAGTTAAATAAAATGTACTTTTTCCTTCACATGTGTACTTAATTATAACGTTATTTAAATGATTGCTAAATAAAAAATAACAAACAAAATGATCTACTATTGTAGATCATGGAGTATTTTATTTTAGTTTTAGATTTTTTTTTTACTCACATCAGGAAATCAATAATATTCCGTATCGCATAATTGTTCCAATTTTAAGGATTTTGTGTAGTAACATTTTTTCCTTTCTATTAATAAAAACGCACATACTGCAAAATATACACGCTTATAAATTGGAAGAACAATTTTCTAGTTTTAATTTTTAGTGGGTTATTTTCCTTTTTTTTTTTTTTTCCCTCCAGTAAAATACAAAAAAACAATCCTTGAAATAAAAAAAAATGTCAGGTTTGCCAATATCTGATATTTTTGCTCATTTTAATAACGTTTTTTTTTCCTCCACTGTAAAAAATGAGAATTCTTTGTTCCCATTTTAAGTACTATATGTCTAGTTTAACTAGAAATAGGGAAAGTGAAAAGTACAATAAACCAAGAATACTTGAAATATGCAGGAAAATTTCTGAATATGGGGTAATGTATTTTTGCACTGCACACAAAAGGAATTCATATTGGAGTTTTTATTTTGGTTTGGATTGACAAGACATTATTGCATTGTCATTCACTTATTAAGGGATTCATGTGCCTTCTTGATAATCGTAGGCTTCGTTTCCATGGTCAGCATGTTTTTGCTTCTCCCTTTAGCATCACCGCAAACCTCGGGAGCCATAGTGAATAAATACAGTATTTGGGGCATGCAAATAATTCTGTATGGAGGGGCCCCAAAAATTTACCTATTTAAGGGATGCATGTGCCTTCTTTGTATTTCTTGATAATTGTAGGCTTCGCTTCCATGGTTAGCACGTTATTGCTTCTCCCTTTAGCATCACTGCAAGCATCGGGAGCCATAGTGAATGAATACAGTATTTGACGCAGGCAAATCATTTTCTGTTGATGTCTTATAGTGGGGGATAATCTGTAAGGAGGGGCCCCCAAAAGTAATCTTTTTCCACCACATGAAGTAAAAATTTTGTAAGGCAGGAACACTGTATCCCGGTGGTCTACTGTGTTTTCAATTCTTAGAGTCTTGCTTCTATGTGAAAGTCGTCTTTCAAGCCTACTTTTTAAGGCTCAGGATTTATTTGCCTTCTTTGTATCTCTTGAATATGGTAGGCTTCGCTTTCATGGTTAGCATGGTTTTGCTTCTCCCTTTAGCATCACCGCAAGCATCGGGAGCCATAGTGAATAAATACAGTATTTGACGCATGCAAATAATTTTCTGTTGATGTCATATAGTGGGGGAAATTCTGTAAGGAGGGGCCCCCAAAAAATTAATCTTTTTTCACCACAGGATATAAAAATAATGTCAGGCAAGGTCTACTGTCTTTTAAATTGTTAGTTTTGCTTCCAAGCAAAAGTCCTTTTTCAAGCTTACCTATTCGGGTAGAAATTCACGTGCCTTCTTTGTATTTCTAGAATATCGTAGGCTTCGCTTCCATGGTTAGCATGGTTTTGCTTCTCCCTTTAGCATCACCGCAAGCATTGGAAGTAATAGTGAATAAATACAGTATTTGACGCATGCAAATAATTTTCTGTTGATGTCATATAATGGGGAAAATTCTGTAAGGAGGCGCCCCCAAAAACTTCATCTTTTTAAAGGATGCATGTGCCTTATTTGTATTCATTGATAATCGTAGGCTTCGCTTTTATGGTTAGCATGTTTTGCTTCTCCCTTTAGCATCTCTGCAAATCTCAGCAGCAAACACAAAAAAACTCACCATCAAGAAAACAATAAAAATCCTCTATCCTTGTCTGGAAACCTCATTTATTTCCAAGCGTGCGCTTTGATCAGGTTTTATTGACTTTGCGGGCAAACATAATCAAAACCCCGGCGGCGGTTATTACAAGGCGATTCCAGTAACGCGCAACTCGGAAAAGGTACACGTGAGGTGCGTAAAATCAACGTATTTTCTCCGCCGTCCTGCACGGAGTACACAGTAATAAATCATGTGAAAGCATCCCTCGGCACGATAGTTTCTACTCTCGGTCCTAATCTGATTAGGACGGTCTTTCTACGCTTTCGGGGATAAGGGAAACATGCTTTTGAGTGTGTGTATTTACAGACTTGTGATGGAATATTAAATGTTCAAAAGTTTTTACGTCAACCAATTTTCACAGAAGATAAGTAAAAAGATTCCCGAGTTTAACCGCAACTGCGCCTGTTAGTTGGTTTCTTCGTTTTTGGGGTGAAATTTCCAATTGACCCTTCTTTGAATTGGGTGCCGCAAGCTCGAGGGTGCAGCTACTCCGTAGGCCAGAGGGGGCAGTAGCAAATGACAATCACTCCGAGGTGATTTTAGAAAGCAAAAGTGAAACCATGTGAAAGAGTTGACTATTTGAAAATAATGTGAGCATTTTTCTTAGGTGGATGATGACTAATAACTTATTTTTTTTATATTCACTGCCAAAAAAAGTTGGGTATCTGCAGAAAAAATTGCTTATTACAAGAATTAAATGTTTATTATAGTTCTACTTGTTTTTCTAAAGACTTTATAAAAATACTTAAAAAAATACTTAACTATTGGAAGAAAAAATGCTCATACAGAAATTAAATATTTATCATTTTGCTCATTTTTATACTTGTTTTTCTCGAAACTTAATAGAAATATCACTTTATGAATTTGATTTGGCAGATAACATAATTTTGTATTCCATCACTGCCATTTCTAGTCGGTTTATCATTTCATTCATGTTGTCATGAACCGGAACAGGATCAGGACCCAAATGTGTGACGCCTCTCACACAAGCCTTTTATTTTACGGGAAACGGGGAGTCATGCACGTTAGGCAGCAGTCTGGCGTGGAATGACAGGAAGCCAGAGGCCGACGAGATCGATACCAATTGCCCGAGCAGATATCGGACAGATGGGGTCGATACCGGACAGGACGGGACGGACAGGATTGATATCAAAACAGGATATCGAAATTAAACGGGACAAACTAGACAGGAAAGAAAACTGGAGATAATAATGAACAGGGCAAAAATAGACGGGAACGATACCGGACAGGAAACGCAGGCAGAGTCAAAACCCACGGGTTGCGGGGCAGAGGTTCATTGACGGACTGACAAAGGGTGAGTGAGAGCACTGAGCCTAAATAGAAGGGAAGCCAATCTGTCAACGAGCCGCAGCTGGCGCCACACGGGCGGGGCCAATTGGGCGCCATGGCAACCGTGACAGGCATATTTGAACTTTGAGCGAAGTATTTTTAGAATAGTAACGAAAGAATTTCGTGCATTTATTTTATGTGAGAAAAACAGTTACAAAAATGTTGCCATAAAAGAAATAATGTTTAGACTAAGAAACGTGGAGGTGGAGTAGTATTCATTTATTTATTTGTTTTTTTCTTAGGTGGACGATGACTCGAACATTAAATCTATATTTCATCCAATTTAAGAAAATATATATATTTTTAAAAGTGTGATAATAAAAAATGATTAAATAGATTGAATTTGTTTGCAAATGGAGTAAATATTTATCTTGTTTTATTATTATTCATGAAATACCTAAACCTTCTCTTCTGTTATTGCTGACTTAAAAGTCTCTCTTTCTCTCTCTCTCTCTCTCTCTCTCTCTCTCTCTCTCTCTCTCTCTCTCTCTCTCTCTCTCTGTCTCTGTCTCTGTCTCTGTCTCTGTCTCTCTGTCTCGCTCTCTCTCTCTCCTCTTATTTATGTCTTTTTCTTTCTAACAATCTCTCTTTCTTATTCTTTCTTTGTTTTTATTTATATCTTTCACTCTCTCTCCCTTTCTTTCTAACTTTGTTTTTCTTTCTTTATTTCTCTTTCTTTTCCTTTCTATATATTTCTCTGTCTCTCTCCTTTTTTATTTCTCTTTTTTTCTTTTAACACACTCTATTTTTTTCTTTCTCTTTTTCTTTCTAACTCTCTAACTCATTCTTTTTCTATCTCTTTCTTCCTTTGTCTCTCATTTTCTTTCTTTGTAACTCTTTCTTTACTTTCTTTTCATTTCTTTTTCTCTGTCTTTCTCTCCTTTCTTCTTTCCTTTTTCTTTTCTTTCTATTTCTTTATTTTTATTTTTCCCTCTCTCTCCCCATCTTTTTATCTCTTTATTTTTCTTTCTCTCTCTCCTTCTTTCTCTCTCTCTCTCTCTCTCTGCAAATCTGCTTTTTTTATCTCGTCAAGTCATGTTTTGTATTTCCTTTAATCATAAAAAGTCTTAAACGGCTGCACATACGTTTGGTTTGTTCTTTGTTTCTCTTTTCTATTTTATTGTTTCCTTCTTTCCTTTCTTCTTTCTTTCTTTCCTTGCTTCTTACCTTCTTTTTAATGCAACACAGCGAATAGATGTATCCTATAAAACGGTTACAAAAAGGCAGTAAAATATAACGGAAGATGATATTCAAAGTACTCCAACTTAAAGTAACAAATGCAACTGTGTGTCTTGGAGGACCTGTGCTGTCCGAACGGGAGTGTCGAGGCTTTGCGGAACGTGAAGGTGATTCCTGCTAGCGATAGCGCCTGCGGCAATGTGGCTGAGCACTGCAGCGCCTGTATCAGGGTAAAGCTTCAACCCTGTGTGAACCCTAAACCCTCACTAACCTGGACCCTAACAAGAACTTTATGTCGATCCGGCGATCTTCTCTTTCCGACCTTGTGTTGTTTTTGTTAACTTATAAAGTCTGCTTTTCCCCTCACTCTATCCCGTTTTATCGCCTGTTTTTAAAAAGTGTGCTTGTTTCAAAATTTCTAACCAACAGTGCTGTTAAAAAAATTAGCAGTGAATCAGGTTTGAATCGGGTGCGCCCTTTGAACATGCTGTAGGGATTTTTCTAGCTTTGCTTTGGAAAATCGTTACGATTGAAACAAATTATGCTTTACTGCAATCAGTAAACAAATTTGCCTATAGGTGTTGCTTGTGCTCCACCATAAATCATTTTTTTCTGAAGGAAGCTATAATTTC
The DNA here is from genome assembly GCF_059441175.1 of Urocampus carinirostris. NCBI lineage: Eukaryota > Metazoa > Chordata > Actinopteri > Syngnathiformes > Syngnathidae > Urocampus > Urocampus carinirostris. The sequence goes on along the minus strand of NC_142357.1, from coordinate 34,381,291 downwards.
CTACACTGATTTAAAAAAATAACTTACGTCATTACTTTGAGTTCTTTGAGTTCTGATATGAATTGCTAATCCCAAGAAAATGGAATCAATGAACCATGCCGGTTAAAATAGCACACATAATTTATCAACACAGAGAATGATAGAAAAAAAAGGGGGGGCGGGCGCAGATGATTGGAGTTTTCAACTGCTGAAAGCCTGGAAGTTACTAGCACAAAAAAAAAGTTTCCGCAAGTCGGTTTGAGGAAATTCCCTTGTACATAAAAAAACACTTATTCCCAAAAACCAGCAAACATGGAGTTAAATCAGAAGCAGTCACCTTACTTGCATTGCGGAGAGATTTGGTCTCATGCTCCGGATGGTCGGAACGTATGGCCGACGTTCTGAACTGCAGGCCGCAGATCAGGACTGCACGGCTGCGCCAAGCGGCTGACGTGCGATGAGTCAGTCAGGTAGGAGAAAAAGAGCACGAGCTATCAATCACCTACTCTTTTTATATGAATCAGGGAGGCTTGACCTTTTTGGGCTTGAACTCCGATATCTGAGACCACCAGGATCGGATGACGGTGTTTGAAGTTGCTAGACTTGTTAGAAAACCAAAGTAGTTTGAAATTTGCGTAATGTTCTGTACTTAAGAATGTCCCTCCAAGCGACATAATTAGGTACGGTGAGAACTTTATTTTATCAATACATTTCCTTGGATGCATTAATGACATTCAAAACTTCATGTTATCAGATTTCATTATGGTACTAGGTGAATTGGGACGTCCGGGAACAGTCCAATAGTCGTTCCATCCATCCCAAAGTGAGTTATTTGGAACAAAGAATTTGGAAATCATTTTTGTGTTGGGCCTATTTTCTCTACAATGCATATGCATTTTTTTTCTTAAGTTTATTTAACTTGCAAAGACCATCTACCATTTACACTTGATTCCATTGCTATGTACCATCCCTCAAGCATCTTGAGGCAGCATTCCAACTCTTCTGAGCTTTTGTTTATCATGAATTTAATTTTGTTTAGCTACAATAACAAAATGTACTATAAATAAGGTCAAATTTGATTTAGCCTATTTTAACCCTACTTCTAATGATTACAAAATGGTAATAACATAATAATAGCTTAGTAACAACTTAGTGAAAACATGAAATGTTTTGTTAGACATGCATATCAAACGTATATCTTTGTGATAATTTGTAACAAAAAATCGCTCTCAGCTTCAAAAAGAAGGGGAGCCCTGTTTTAGAGAGTGAGGATTCAAGTAGCTGCAGAGGTTGGAGACACAACACAGGAATCAGTACTCTAAACAAGGAGCTTTCAATGTGTTTTCCCATATTTTTGTATATTTTTACGGGGTTTTATATGATTGTCGTTTATTTGAATATGTTAATATAGCTGTGTCCCCATTTGGTGGGTGGACCCAAGTGCAGGGAAGCAATAACAAAGGCATGGCTGCTAATAAAAATGATAGTTATTAATAATAAAACACAGTCGCAAACAAGAGGTCACAAAACAATAACAAAATGTTGAAACAAAAACCAAAGCTGGCATGGAAGTGAAAATTAGAAATGACAATGAAAGCGATACATAATGACCTGACTGCCTCTTCTGTTGGCACAGTCTTTAAATAGCGGTCAGGCGTTGGTAATGAGGAAAAGGTGTGCGGGCTACAATACCCACAAGCCTGGTCGGGCGCTATGAGGCACCACGGTTCTCCAGGCAATAGGCAGACATACTGGAAGACCACCTACACTGTTCATCTGATCAAAAGAGCCGTATTTAAGGACTGTGCCGACAGCAGTGGCTGTGGGCAGGGTTAGTTAGGATTACTTTAACTTGATTACTTTCAATTACTTTTGGATTACTCCAATACCAAATATGCTAATAAAAGACAAAAGAAACTAAATATGAATAAAATTACTAAATTTTGTGCAGGCTTGGGGAGTAACGGAATACATGGAACGGCAAAAATGATGTTGGCAAGCTGTTTGGATTTATTTTCATTTTGTTTCTGTCGCATTTTATGTTAGTTTTGCCGGAGATCAAAGAGATCAAAGCCAGGAGAGAAAGCTTACCACGTGTTGTGAGTCATCATTTTATTCGTGTTTAGTTTCTTTTGTCTTTTATTAGCATATTTGGTATTGGAGTAATCCAAAAGTAATTGAAAGTAATCAAGTTAAAGTAACGCTACCCAACCCTGGCTGTGGGATAGTTGCCATTTTGACGTCCCCTCCTGCATATGATTTTCAACGCCTTGATTCCTGTCTTTGATCAACTATGGACTTCCTGAACTTTGCCAGCTGCAGGTTTTTCCGACTGTTCTTTCTCCTTTTGTCTCTTCCTTCTATGTGTGGAGCGCTTTTTGTTATTTCCCTTTACCCTTATTAAAGTCTGGTCATGAAGCTCACCCTGGGAACATGACATGTCCCGTGTAATTTACCCCACAGGACGAGGAAATGTTGCGGGATAGCCGCGGTTTCTACTTCCGGGGCTACGGCTTGGGCCACTGTCTGCAATCCAAAGACGGCACGGCGGTGGAGGGGCCCACCGTCTTCGGGGGCCCGCCTCCTCCCGTGGCGGCATACACCGGCGAGTACCTCCACAAACGCTTCGTGGACCGGGCCAAGCGCATCGACACCATCTCCCGAGCCGTCTTCCCGTTGAGCTTCCTCATTTTCAACATCTTCTATTGGGTGACTTACAAAGTGCTACGGCACGAGGACATCCACGCTAATTTGTAAAGGGCGTGCGCCTTTTTAGGGAATTTCGCCAGGTTTTGCCTCTACTGCGACGGGGAGCTCCAGCAGTCCTCTTGGAATCGGAAACAGACGCTGCCTTGCTCAAGAGCGGTCAATGGGATAATGGAAACGAGTAAACTCTGGCCTCCGGTCGGATTCCGCCGAGTGAATCGGTGGTGTCGGGTTACGGTGAGCGAGGACGATTCTTTGAATGTTTTCCTAAAATAACAGCGGTGGCT